>NC_034613.1:72261816-72297214 GCF_900095145.1 Mus pahari | reverse complement strand
TCTCTCTCTCTCTCTCTCTCTCTCTCTCTCTCTCTCTCTCTCTCTCATAAATCTCTTAAACCACAGAGTCTCTGCTTTGCTCCATCAATGCGCGCTGTGCACTCTGCTCATTGTTGGGAACTTCTTCCCCATTCCCTCTGTCCTGCAACCCTGGAGTGATAGCAAGGTAGCCCCAGGGGGTCCCTGTCAGGGATGCCCCTTCTCCACCCCCCCCACACCACATGGGTCAAAGGCAATGCCCACCGAGGCCGAGTGGAAAGTGCCTGGCAGTCTCCCCATGTCCGCCTGCCCAGAGCACAGTAACTTTGGCGGGACATGGGCATATTTTTCCTATCCCCCCTTTCCCCGGGCCTTCCCCAGGACCCCCTTTATTTTATTTTGTTCCCAACATACTTTTATTCCTTTTGAGTAGATGTTAAGCAACAGAATACTAATATTTATATCTTGATAAATTTCTGAATATTTTCCCATTGTTTTGACAATTTTAAAATTTTACTTACATGTTTAGTCATTGATTTGTTTTCTTGAAACTATGTTTTAGTACATAACTCTGGCTGTCATGGAACCTGTTTGTTATGTAACCCACACTGGACTTGAACTTTCAGTAATACTCTATTTTTAGGTCATAAGTATGCTCTACTACATCTGAACATATTTATCATTTGAAATACTCATCAAATATGTAAGGATTCCAATTAATCTCCATCCTTGTTGTGCTTCTCATAGTATGAAATCATTATTATTTTGGCTAATGCACATAAAGTACCATTTCATTGTTTTTCATTATATTTTCTCATCACTAATTATAACTATATTATCATTTGTTTAAGGAGACATTTTTTAGCTTAAGTTGGAGACTTTTTTAGCTTAAAATGTTTTATTTTATCATTTGTTTAAGGAGACTTTTTTTTTAATCATTTAAGACTTTTTAGCTTTAGTTGGAGACTTTTTTAGCTTAAAATATTTTATTTTTATATATTATTTTTTATTGGGTATTTTCTTTATTTACATTTCAAATGTTATTCTCTTTCCTAGTTCCCCCTCCAAAAAAACACACTCCCCATCCCCCTGCTCAACAACCCACCCACTCCTGCTTCCTGCCCTGGTATTACCCCACACTGGGACATACAGCCTTCATAGGACAAAGGGCCTCTCCTGTGGGGCGCCGCCTCACATGTCGCCGTTACAAGATGGCACCGACATCCGCCTGCAGAAGGTGATAAACGACCTCACCACGCATGCGTCAGCATTTCCCCGCTCTCCGTGCCAAAGTGCTCGCTTCCTACGTCACCTCGGGTGACCCAGATTTGGCCTATTAGGTATTGCCACGTCCGAGGCGAGACAAATCTCCTATATAAGGGAGGTGGTTTGGGGACTCGGGGTCTTCGCCCTTTGCCTGTTGGAAGCTTATGCTCTCCCTCTCAAGAGCATTAAAGCTTTGCTGCAGAAGGATCCTATTTGTGTGCCGCGTCGTTCTTGCTGGCGAGACGGTTAGCGCGGGACACTCTCCTACTTTGGAGACTTCTATTAAAACAGTCTCTGTAATTGGGTAATTTGAATTTTGGTTGAGTTATTAGAGTTTATATATGTTCTTGAATACAGTTCTCATTATAGATACTATTTAAAATATTTTCTCTAGTGCTGTGGATTGTCTTTTAACTTATTGGCATTGTTTGAAGTAGAAAAGTTTTTGTTTTGATTAAGTATAATCTGTCTTTTATTACCTTCATTTTTTGCTGTTACATCTAAGAAAATATTGCCTAACAACTTTTGTACCTCTATACTTTACTGAAATATTTTTAATTTTTATGGTGTGTGTTTATGTGTGTGTATGTGCATTTGTGTGTATAAACAAGTGGATGGGTGTGCATCTTTGCATATGTAGGCCTGACAATGACAGTAGATGTCCTCATTTAGCAATCTGTTTCTATGCATTTGAAACGGGTTTACTCACTGAATTTGGTTTGCTTTTCTCAACTAGGGTGGAATCCAGCAAACTCCTATCTCTGATCCCTTTAAACTGGATAGATAGGCAATTATTGGAACTCAATTTGTTACATGGATGCTGGGATCCAAACTCTAGTACTCATGATTGCAAAATAAGTGATTGTAACTCCAGCCCTTAAACTTTTAGATCTTTTGTTTAGTTTAAAATTCCACCCTGGAAGAGGTTTTGTTTTGCAAACCATTATACTTTGCTTATTTTAATTAAAATAGTTACTTTTAATTAACAAATGAAAATTATATACTTCTATAGGATTAAACATGATATCTAAGGTAATTAGTCTAATCTGCTATCTCATATAATGTTCATTATTTTTTGTATTGGAGAATTTGAAATGTAGAGTTAAAATGATTCAGAGGCATGTGATATTTTAATATTAACCATATCAGCATGCTGTGCAATAAATTTTGAGTAGTTATACATTCTAACTGAAACACCATGATCTCCACCAGAATACCTCAAGACTCTTGTCATCGTCATGCTTGCTTCTACATGTGTAAGTTTGGAGTGATTAGAGTCCATATATAAATTCACATGATGTACTAAGACATTTGGCTTTTTTTTTTAAAGATTTATTTATTTATTATATGTAAGTACACTGTAGCTGTCTTCAGACACTCCAGAAGAGGGAGTCTGATCTTGTTAAGGATGGTTATGAGCCTCCATGTGGTTGCTGGGATTTGAACTCTGGACCTTCGGAAGAGCAGTCAGGTGCTCTTACCCACTGAGCCATCTCACCAGCCTGACATTTGGCTTTCTATACCTGACTGATTTTATTTAGTGTAAGTCCGTTAAGTTCATTCACACTATTACAAATGATAGGACTCATTTCATTGCAGTTTGTATCACAATATTCTTTTTTTATTATGTTATCTACTATGTTTCAATGAGAAGTAGTATTACTTCTACTTTCAGAAGAGTTTGTAAAAGATAGAGATTAATTATTATTTAAAAGCATGGTAGAACTCTTTTTGAAGTCTCCTGGACCTGCATCTTTCATTCTAGGGAAACGTAAAACTATCATTTCCTTTTCTTATTACAAGTTAATTGTTTTATTTCTCCAGTTGTTCATAACATATTTTAACATTTGAGTTTATTTACATAAAATTAATAACAATATGCTTTCTTTCATACATACGATTATTTATTTGAGCCTTTGTCTGTTCTTTTTTATTTTAGCAAAAAGAGTTCTGTCAGTTGCTCATAAACACAGTTCTAAATCTTTCTGCATTGAATTTTCTTTCTTTTATTATTTCCACTACAGCATCTATTATTTATGATAACATTGGAATTTTCTTCTTTTTGCAATTTTCAATGATAGGAAATATCATTTGATTTGATTTTCTTCCTTTTTTTAAATAGCATATAATGTCACACACTTCACTCTTTAGAGGCCTCAGGATTTTTTGTTTTTATTCCCATTTTTCTCAAGGTAGTTTGAATTTTAATGAGTTTTTTTTTCTCTAGCACAGTGGTTCCATTAGCATGCACTATATATTTTTCTTATATTTGCAAAACTCTTTAATGTGTTCTAGTTATTTATCTTTAATTTTATTCCATAATATTGAATACTTACATTATAGAGTTTTCATCTCTTTGTGGACTATCTTGAAGAGGATTTAGTGTGCAACAAAGAATAATATGAATTCTGCTATTATTGTTTAGAGAATTGTAGAGATGGCTACTACAATTTGTAAGATTATAGTGTTTTTCAAGTATCTCCTTTTGTTTATATGTCCAGATACTCAATCTGGTATTAAAAACAAGAAACAGGCAGCCATATTTTCCTGAATTGCATATAACTCTGTTCTTTCAGTTTTTTGTTTTATATATTTTTATATTACTTTTCTTTTTCTCAGACTGCATTATATCTATTGAACATTCATCGTGACTATTTTATGCTAGCTGTTGTGCTTTCAAAGACAGCATATCTATGTCTTGCTTGTTTATAGTTTTTCTCCTTTAATTTACTTATATTTGTGAACACATGCCCAAGACCTTCTCCACTCTCCACAAATATGCCAGAGTTTGCAAAGTCCCCCATATGGACACCTCAACACCCAGATGCTCATTTAAAGTTTTTTCCAAATCTCAATGAACATCACTGCCAATATATAGTGTTATGTTAAATAACTGCTGTAGAGTGATATGTATTATGAACATGAATGGATGCCTTTTCATAGGGAGTTAGCTATAAATCAGGTCAAATAAAGATTAGATTCTCCATATAGTTTTGGTTTTATTTTTCCCAGTGTTTCCAAGACTGCTGATCCTCAAAATTACTGTGGAGCTAGAAAAGAAGGACAGGAAAATCTCATTGTTCTTGTGGGAGTATAACATGTCAGACACTCTATCTTTTGGTTAGTTTTCTGAGTTCCAAGGAGAATTTTTACAACTATCTTCCAAAATTTGTTTTGTTTTGCTTTGTATTTGTGTGTGTGTGTGTGTGTGTGTGTGTATGTGTGTGTGTGTGTGTGTGCTTGTGTGTGTAGGAATAGATTTCTAAAGTCATCACAGTATATTTTCAAATACTGAAGAAGTTAAGCTGTGAATAAAACCTTGGTAAAATAATGGTGCAGTCAGAATATAATGGAGAGCAAGACATGGAAAGTCTCTCTTAAATATATGTGTGAGTAACAGGGGAAAGTACCTTGAGATTAGTTATGTTATATCAGAGATATAAGGTATGTTCTCTATGTTTTAAGTATAGTGGCCTCCTAGTGCTTTAAGAAGAAAAGTACTATTAGCTTATTGATTCTTACTCATTTGGCAGTGTTACAGGGAGAACAAAGGGGAGTTTTAAAAATGCATGACAAGATGCTGGATTCTAAACAGATGATCTTAGACAATGTTTTTCATTATTAGATTAGAAATCACATTTTCAAACTACTAGTTTCAGTCAATTATGTAACTCTTATATACATGCATTCATAAACCCATACATATTAAAATATGTAGGCTTAACATATATAAAAATTCAATTTCTATCATTGTACATACCTAAAATAAAGACAGAATACTGTCTCATATATAAGTTTGACCCTCTCATAAACACACATAAAATAATAATGTATCCTTCAAGTTTATCAAAGAATTCCCCCTAATTATTTCTTACTAAAATAATTTGTGATTTTCAAGTGGCTAGTGTCTGTATGTTATAGAACAGGTTTTTCTATAAAGGAGCTGAAGGGCTTTGCAACCCCATAGGAAGAAGAACAATATAAATCATGCAGACCCTGCAGAGCTCTCAGGGACTAAACCACCAAAGAGTACACATGGGGGGGATCCTTGCCTCTAGCTGCATATGTAGCAGAGGATGGCCTTGTTGGGCATCAATGGGAGGGCAGGTCCTTGGTCCTATGAAGGCTCGACGCTCCAATGTAGGGAAATGCCAGGACACAAAAGTGGGAGTGGGTGGGTGGATGGTGAACATTGTCATAGAAACAGGGGGAGGGGGGATGGGATAGGGGTTTTCTGCAGGGGAAACCAGGAAAGGGGATAACTTTTGAAATGTAAATAAGTAAAAAAAAAATACAATAAAAAAGTAAAAAAAACCCCAAGTATTAGTTAGAATATTAATTATAATTATAATGTATCTATGATCCAGTAAAGACACATTTAAAACATACGCTTTTTCAGCATAGAAAATGTTTATTTAATAATTGAAAGTTATCAGATTTCTCCCTTCAAATAGTTTCAAGTATTAAATAGCCAAATCAGCAAGGCTCAACAAGATCTCACTTCTCTATTGAATTCATGTACTCTTAGCTCACTCAAGCACAAAACAGCCAATACTGTCACGTTTGAAAAGCTTTTATGTTGAATTTGACACAAAAGCAATCAAAAAGCAGACAAAAACGGAATTTCTTTTTCAAAAGCTGAAAGGAGAAAAATAAATGGAAAGTGTGAGCCTGGCCAAATCTTTATTGCCACTGGAAAAGAATGTTCAAAATCATCAAGAAATACTTTTTCCAAAGATCCCATTGCTAAGTTTGGTCCAATCTTAGCCTGGTGAATAGGCTGTGAACTCAACCAAGATTGTGCCAAATGAAATAAATCCTAGGATGATCAGTGATGGCAGTTTCAGGTGCCATTGGCATAATAGTTTTGCTTTTTTTGAAAGTTCTAAATGGCATTATTTCTCATAGGATTCTGTTACAGTTTATCAGCAGGGATTTTGTTTAGTGTTGAATCATGTGTGTGTGTGCATGTTTTGTTTTTTTTTTGGGGGGGGTGTTTGTTTTGTAATGTCTGTCTCTTGAAATTGAGCATATTTACACCAACCTTAAAAAGATCAAATAAGATGTGGTCAATTAAATAATCTGAATACCAAATGTACATCTTTGTTTCAGGAAATTAATGATTTATACAGCAAAGAAAGAATGTACAAATTGATTATGTATAGTTTATCATAACCCACTAATTAGCAATTCATAGATTAGACCATCTGGAGTCTGTTTCTCTGCTCAACCACTGTTCTACTGCTGTCTCCTATCCTGACCATGTTTTTAAGATGGGCTTTCCCAGAAGCCATCTTACATGTGATTTCTACTATGTGAGTATGGTATTATTTGTACAATTGCTTCCCACTAATTTTTAACCAAGAGCTGGATAGTTTAAAAATATCAAACCAGAGAGGTTAAGAGTTAAAAGTGGAACTTAGTGAAATGCTATGAAGAATTAAAAATGATAACCACTAAAAACTATAAAATGGTGAAAATTCATGTGATAACATTAAGCTGAAAATACATAATTTAAAAAAATTATATACATTATTTGAAAAATTATTGTTGTACATAATGATTAGAATAGCTTAAAGATTAAAAATCAATAATGCATCCAGATTTCTGGGAGTCAAGATCAGTAGAATTCAAGTATGGTGATTTGGTTAAAGTACTAAAAATGGCACATGCCTTTAATCCTAGCACACAGGAAGTGGAGGCAGGTGGATCTCTGTGTGTTTGAGGATATCCTGGTCTCCAAAGTGAATTCCAGGATAGCCAAGGCTATTAATTCAGAATAACCCTGTCTTGAAAAACTAAAAAAGAAAAAAAAAAGAAAAAGATATAAAAAGTCATAGAACTGTGTTAGCATTTGAAACCATTTACTGCTCCTTACTAAGAGTAGACTGGGTCATCATTAGGAATTGGGCAGCAATGGAGACTGACTGCTATAACCACAGCTCTCCAAATCTGATAAGGGTCTTGAAAGACTAGTGGGTTCTCTAGGGATCAGAGGAAAAGAAATGTAAAAATACTTTATGAGGAGAGAGATGCAGTTCAGATTATCCAGTGTCTGCTTGCATCTATTTCCAAAAACTTTTCTTAAAAGAAAACTGTGACTGATAAGCCTGCCAGCTCACTCAGTAGTGAGAACACATTTAGCTATGAAAAGATCTCTCTTTTATTTGTTCCCCAATCTTGCAAAAAAAAAATTAAAAATAGTAGTTTCATTTAAATGAATATAATTTGAAATCATCTTCAGCTTTTCAGAGTAGAAAATACCGTGGAAAATGTTCCCATATTACACTATTTAGTTACTTTCTTTTTCAGCCAGTTTATCAATACCTTATTTCTCAATTAATAATTACTGCTGTCTCTTCTGAGCATCATGGTGCCTTATCAATTTGTTTTATTTACACAGAAAGTGGGTGGAAAGGAAAATTGGTGAAGTCATATACAAGAATCATTGCTATAAATTCCTGTTCCATATCCCTACTCCTATCAAAAGAAGTTACTGCACCTCATTAGCCTCTAAAAAGGAACACTTTTCATAAGAAATGACTGAGAGAACCAATTAAAATAGTGAATGTAAAATGACTAACACTGTTGTAGCATACAACAAACACTCAAACTTTAGTATTAGCAATAAGATTGTTTTAATATTCATTTATACCATCCAGGGGAGGAGAAGAGTGGGAATATTAATGTTTTGGCCATCTTTATCATCTGTCTTATGATCATATGCTTACTGTAACATTCATGCCTATCAATAAATTTGCAAAAGCAGACAAGAATGCTTACAATTTCTATAGATAATGGCTGAGTCATTTTTTAAGTAGACAGAAGACTACTCAAAACCATTTTTAAAAGTCTTGAAGAAGATAGTAATTATAATAAAATCTTATGTTGTGTTGGGTCTTTTAAGACCCAGCACAGGGGAAGGCCAGGGTCAAGCAGTGGGAGTGGGTGGGTAGGGGAGCAGGGGCGGGGGGGGATGTATAGGGAACTTTCAGGATAGTATTTGAAATGCAAATAAAGAAAATAATAATAAATAAAAAACTTTTAATTAAAAAATATCTGTCCATATATAGACTTTTGTTTTCTTCTACTATATTTTCTTTTCTTTTAGTCTTTTTAAAACAGCTACTTATTACACCCTAATAATTCCTGACATCCTCTTAGGATTCTTTCAGGGTAAGATATTTTTCAATTGTCCTCCTTTAGAGTCAAATATAGCACTACTTACATCTCATTTTCCTTTATTTCCCATCTATCTCAAACCCTCTTCTTGATAGTTTTGTATCCACTAACCCCCTTTGTTTATGATCTGTGAAATTCATACTATATTAGCTTATAGTTAAGAACAGAACAATCAAGGATAACCATGTGGATTGAATTTCAAATAGCTCAAGAAGTAAGAAAACAAGTATTAGAAATTACTTATGCATCTGTGTTAGGAAATTATTAATAATAGATGGAATAATGAGTCTTATAATCCCACATAGCCTTGAAGAATGTTTGTATACCAAAGATCTTAACTTCACAGAAGCTGAGATTCTCTAACAAAGTAGCTTTGATGAATATTAGCTAAAAGATTATTAATACCAGTTAGCATATCTGAAATTTACTGGAAAAAAGATCTGGTGAGTGAGACATGGCAGAAATCCTAGGCCTTCCATAAAGTTCCTGGACTAAATGAGCACACTCTCCACGACTTTAAAACAAAGGTTTGCAAAAACTAGAAAAGCTTATTCCCAAGTTGGACAGAGATTGTAAGAAAGGATCTATCAGGTTCTAATTGACTATAACTAATAAATCAATTATTATTAATTGTTATTGTATTTTTTTTTCTTTTTGTTGTTGTTTTTTGTTTTGTTTTTCAAGACAGGGTTTCTCTGTATAGCCCTGGCTGTCCTGGAACTCACTCTGTAGACCAGGCTGGCCTCGAACTCAGAAATCCGCCTGTCTCTGCCTCCCAAGTGCTGGGATTAAAGGCGCGTGCCACCATGGCTGGCTGTATTATTTTCTTGATATCTCAGGTTTTCTTTCTCAATACAACTTAACATATTATAAACAGACTGCTTTGGATATGAGATATTTTAGAAATGAATAAAAAGACATTATCCGAGAAAATTATGGTTTTTTTTGTTTGTTTTTTTTTTGTTTTGTTTTTTTTTTTGTTGTTTTTTTACTTAGATAACAAAACGTATGTCAGATTCAGATCCTTGCCTACAAGAAAGACTTTCTGACGGAGTGGAAAAAACAGTGGAGAGTTTTTGATCAAATATCCAACCATACCACCTTCTGACCACATTATCTCTTGACAGTATCTTCGGTTTAACATTTAATGTCTCTGACGGTCAGAGTACATAAAGCGCCATGCATGGTGCTTGATAAGATGAATGCATTTTATTCTTTACCACTTCCTTTTAGCCTAGAGAGTGCTAAACTATTAAGTGGAAAGGTATTTCTAACATTTTAAAAGAAAAAGGAGAAAAGAGAAGGAAGAACAAGAAGCATAGATAATGCTGTACTAACATCAGAGAAAGGTAGAAGAAAGTGAGAATACAAGGTCCCCTTATACATTTTCTGATTCCCACTCACTCCCTTCTCTAGTGAGGTATAAGGGGGAATATATCTATTACTTTTCCTAAGAATAGAAGAACCATACATCAAGCTGGGCGTGGTGGCACATGCCTTTAATCCTAGCACTCGGGAGGCAGAGGCAGGCGGATTTCTGAGTTCGAGACCAGCCTGGTCTACAGAGTGGGTTCCAGGACAGCCATGGCTATACAGAGAAACCATTTCTCAAAAGAGACAAAAAAATAAATGAGGAATATTAAGTTAACCTCATATTACTATAGAAGTGCTGTGTTCATATTATATTTGAAGTGTTCTTAAAAGAATGGTATGGTGAAAACCCCAGGTGATAAGCAGGGATTTATCTCACTTCACAGAGTGCTTGCCTAGCATCAGAAAGTCTTGAATTCAACCCCCAGCAGGAATTTAGCACAGTGGCAAAGGACATGCTTCTGATTCCAGGGGTGTATGCAGGAAGATCAGAAGTGAAGGCAAGAACAGGCTATGGAAGACCCTGTATTAACAAAACAAAACAAAACTAAACTCTGTGCATAACACAAGATGAAAATTAACTTTAAGTTTGCAATGTGCTATCAGTTATCAATTTTCCGATAACCTGCACTGTGTCTCAAAAATTTAAATCATGTAGATGTAGTGGCACTCATCTGTAACCTTGAGGATTTTGAGTTTGAGATTTTGTCTCAAAACCAACCAGCCAACCAGCCAACCAACCAAACAACCAATCAAAAAATGAGCAAGAATTCCATTTTTCATTTCTTAAATGTAATTTTCACTAAAAAAACATTAAATTTTAATTTATGGTATACTTTCATTTGCTATAACAAATATTTTTTTAAAGACATGCTTGACACTAACCTTGGTTTCTGTGATTTTCTTTTGGATTGCATCCACTGTGTGAGGACCTTCTTTCCATGAGTCAAGCTTGCCTCTGACCTGTCCTATGACCTGTTCAGCTTCTTCCTTAGCTTCCAGCCATTGTGTTGAATCCTTTAACATTTCATTCAACTGTTGTCTCCTGTTCTGCAGCTGTTCTTGTACCTCATCCCACTGAATCTGAATTCTTTCAACTGGAATGAAAATAAGAATAAAGAACAGTAATTATTACTCAAGAGAAGACAGTGGAAATTTAGGATCTAAATGTCATTGTACATGTATATTTCTCATTAAAAAATATCCAAAGTACTATGGGTAGGATAGATAGAATAATTAACAAAAATCATTTCTTCAGGTGACAAATTTGACTTCCTATTAAATTACTTGCATGGAAATAAACTACAATATTGATGCCACATTTAGAAATATAAATTCAACCTTAGACTCTGATATTAAATAACAATTATTAATTAGAAAGTTACTGGAGGGCTTGGCTTTATTACCTTAGCACTTACTTGTGGGCATAAGGATCTGTGTTTGGATGTTCCAAATCCAGAGTCAAGATGGGAAGCAGAGACAGGCCCAAATGAGCTCATTGGGTAGCTACTCTATCTTACTTAGTGATGTTTCAAAGAGAGACACCAATGGTGGAAAACACCTGAGAACTGACTCCAGAGGATGTTTTCTAGCCTTCATGGTCAAACGAGAACAAATAAGACAAGACATTGCTCTTCTTTATACATATTTAACAGGGATATTTGGGCAAATATACTTGATACATATGCTACTATGAAGATTTTACACAATAATCTTGCAAAATCCATAGAACCAAACATTACCAACATTGTAATATATCCAGATGATATGAGTCCATGATTCTTATAGTTATCAATACATTTTTGGGCACGTTATCTTTGCAAACAGACATTTTAAAGGAGGTATCTTGGGAACAAATTATTTCAGAGTTGTTTTTGTGTGTGTGTGTGTGTGTGTGCAGCTTTTTATATCTATGGCTTAAGATATAACATTTTTCTTCTAGGTATATCTTTGATAACTAACTGCATATTCAAATATCATTATTATAGAAGAAGAGTTTTCCTGATCATCCTTTGTATGGCCATGTATACTTATCACATACTACTATGATTTATAGCTTTACTTTTCTATTTCTCACTCTACAAGTAGATACCTTAGCTGCAGGTAGGGATTTGTAGTGGATGCTGCCAGTGACTAATTTATATACCTTTGGTACTTTCCTTGAGTACTCATTAGCAAGCACTTGCATGAGGGATTTCTTTTATCTTGAGCAGGCTTGCAAGGAGAATTAAAGCCTCAGTAGCAGTATTAAGGCAATTCCAGATAAGAGTTGGAAGAACACTACTCCTTGATCCATGTCCTTGTTGCTTTTGAGTAAAAAACTATAAGAAGTATTTTCCACTATTCTCTGGGAGTTCCCTTAGCAATGTTGAAAAACTGTTAAAAACAATAGCCTTCACAATAACTGGCTTCCTTAGTTTCTTTCCTTTTCCTATCTCGGTTCCACCACCCTACAGGTAATTTCTTTGGTTACCTTAATAACCACATTTTCCTCTACCATTCTGAGATTCGTTTCTTGGAAAACATCGTCCAAATTAGTATTACTATATTCACTAAAATAAAAACTATCAAGCTTGTTGCACGATGGCTTAGTTGGAAAAGGCATATGCTGCTTGGTTTGATGATCAAAGGTCAAAACCTAGGACTTATATGGTAGAAAGTTGTTCTCTGCTCTGCATATGTGCTGCATGGTAAATGTACCCCACTCACCCATGTTCCTACCCACAAATGTGTATGTACATAAAAACAAATGTTAGTAACTTTTTTTTTTAAAAGAAAGAAAATGTTACCAAGTCACCGGAGCAGAGCTTATCACTTGGCATTTGGTATACTTCCAGTAATACTCTGCCAAATGAATTATACTCAAAGACAATTTCAATTCTCCATTTTCTTTTTTATAACAATGGAATAATGATGATTCCAAAGTCAATCCTCCCCCTAAATCTTAAGTCATTCTTATTGAAAAACATTTGTTGTCTTTTTATTATGTTTCCATTCAATATCCTTTCAAAAATTGTTATAACTTCTATTTTATTGTCCTCATTGACACTCATAATCTCTATCTCATGTAAATAAATGTTCTGTGATTTGGGGTACTTTGGTTTTAATTTGATTTTCAAGTCTATATTTTCAGGGATCTTTTCTACAGCTTTTTTTTTACTAATTTCATTTGCATTATCCATATTGTCTGTTTGTGTAAAACTTCAAAATCATGTTAGTATAATACCATCATATGCATTGAATTCCACATAAAAATGTATGATGAGTTGATGAATCCTGTTTGATTGAGTTGTTTAATCCTTTTTTCCTGTTTGAAATTCAATCATTGACAAAGGAATATAGAAAAGTCTTTCGATATAAACCTAATTCTATTTTTATAGGCATTTTAAAACTTAGAGCCATGTTGAACTCTAGAAGGGAATAACCATAAATATTGTACTATTATTATTATTAACTAAGTATAATTAGATGAATATGATACAGAGAAGAAGTATATATCACTGTGAAACAATGTACATATATGAGAATTCATTTTGAAAAGGAGAAATTATGGAGATATTATTGCATTTATAAGAGGACATGGGCATAAGGCTTTAGAGAAATAAACAATCAATTTGCCAATTATATAAAAAACAGTATTTGACTTGCAATTCTATTTGCACTTATGCAGTCAAAAAAGTACATATATTTATTTAAACATATATATATTCCTGGAACTCACTCTGTAGACCAGGCTGGCCTCAAACTCTGAAATCTGCCTGCCTCTGCCTCCCAAGTGCTGGGATTAAAGGTGTGAGCCACCTGGCCAAAAGTGCATATTTATTTATATTTACTCACTTTCCATTCTACTTAAACTATTGAATGCATATGCTGTTTCTCTTTCCGTGTCTATGTATCTATCTGTCTGTCTGTCTATCTCTCTATCTATCTATCTATCTATCTTTGTACCTATTCATCCATCTGTCTATGACATTGTAAATATAGAGTGAGAGTTTTATGACCATATGTAACAATATAGATAGATCTCAAAAATACAATGTTGAGGCATAGAAAAGACAGTTAAAATTGAGCAGACTTTGAAAACCTGTTTGATGGAATGCATCATAATAAACGGAGAAAAAAGAATAGGAGATTTTAAGACTTTGGAAAGTAGTTGCCTTTAGATTCTTATGAAGTGCCTGACAAGGTTCTGATAATACTTTGTTCCTAGAGTTGTGTAGTTTTTACACAGATGCATTGAGTTTGTGATTATTTAGTAATTTAGATATTTATGCTGAGTGTAATTTCATCATATATTGAAATTGAATAAATAAATATAACAAAGTATTATTTAAGTTATAAAATATACTATATGTATAATTTAGAGGTTCTTCTTTAAATGTAGTACAACATGTATTATATGGATTAGTTTGCTAAAGTTACAATGTGGTTTAGGGCTTGTATTTCTTCATATGTTGCTCAGTGATAAAAAACAAACAAACAAACAAACAAACAAAAAAACCCAACATAATAAGCTTGCCCACCATTCAGGAGCTCTTAGTCTGATCCTCTATACCACAAAAGGAGAATATGTAAGGTATATTTACTTGCCATAACAGATTAGACCATAAAGACTAATCAGTTGTTCACCTATTGAGAAAAATAAAGTTGGGCAATACAGTTGAGTAACTGGCAGTAAGACCTTGAACAAACACATGTAGAAAATTTTAGAAGCATTACAGGTATTTCATTTTGTCAAGAGATGAAAGAGGCATAAAATATAAAGATCATCAAAGCAAAGCTGTTATTCTGGAAATGGTTCAGTGTGGGAGTTGGACAGCATACAGACCTAGTAATTGTCCATAATGGGCAGCAATTCAAATTACAGACTTTTATCACATTTGCAACACTTTTCCCCAGGAGATTGATTGACCAAAGATGTATTATGGCAATACATTTGGTCACTACAGCTCATACTGTTAGATTTACATTTATACCACATTCCACTGACATACAAAAGTGAAATAATAATAAAATATATGCACATAAACCCAGACAATCTGTGCATGTTTCTAATTGAAAAGCAACTCGGAAATACACATTTTTTTCCTCATAGAGGTCCATTGCAGAAAGCTTCTCAACTGATTTACAGAGTAAATATATGCTGGATAATGAAGGGAAGTAAATAACCAAAGCTTCGACTCAGGATGACAGACTGGGAACCAGCATGAGTCTTGATTTACAGGTCTCCAGAAGTGTCAAATTGGAAACCTAGTAATCATGCTAAGAATCACAATATTGCAGAAAGAAACAGTTCAGTTGATTAAGTACTAACCAATTCTTTGCTTCACGTTCTTAAATGAGCTATTTTTGATTATTGATATACATTCTTGACTGAAATAAATTCCTACAGCTTTCCTAAGAATAACTGGTATGTAGAAAAGAAATGACTGTTATTTTGAACATCCAACTGCTACTGAACAAAGAATAGCAATTTCAGCACTACTATAACCTGTTAATTAAAAGTTTGTGTTATTGAATTTTAGAAAGTAACCTTGATGTCAGTGTGTCTTGGATTCTAGTCCTAGTCTTGTAATAAAACTACAAACTCTAATTGGAAAAGTTAATTTACTAGGTAAGCATCAGCTTTTTCAACTGTGGATAGCCACAACATTATAGTGATGTAAATCTAAGCAATGGGCACAAGCATAAAGGGCCTTGTTAAACAAGGTGCTGCTGCTTTTCTAAAAGGAAAAGACTAAACAGCAGATTACCAGGACCCATCCATGATAGGCTAGGGGTACACACTGTGGGTTTTAATGATCTCACAGATCATTCAAGTATTCCATGTAGAAAATCCCAAGCTTATACTTATACTCTGGGCTAATCTTCTGAGGTCACATGAGTAAAATGAAGAGAACAGATATGCTCACCTGTATGGAAAGATAAGAGAAATGATCCCAAGTATCATCAAGACAATGAACTCTGAACTATCTTTTTGTGGTTAGAAAAAACATGGGGAATTACAAACTCTCCTGAGGCAATAAATAAAAAAATCACCGTTACTGTATTTCTGTACTTAGCTACATACAGCTATACTAAGAATAATGTTGATATATTTCAATGTTTGTTCTTCAAAGACTTAAAGCAGTGAGAAGCAAAAAAGAATATTGACCAAATTATAGATGATATTGATGTATATCCTCTTGATTTCCAAGAAGTATTTCACATGAGTTTGTGGAAGATTTATCAATATGTAAGTACTACAAAAAGAAGTTCAAAACAAGTTCATAAAGAAGAGGAAAAGGAATAAATGGTAACCATATCTGCCTCATTCCATTTACGAAGAAGAGAGGAGGAATGCGATTACTGTGCTATAACATCTCACATATTAGAGAGAGGAAATCGGGGGACATGACAAAGTTCTAGTTATTATTATCAAATTGACTATCTGCTTTTCTTCTAACCTCCAAAACCTGCAATGCAGGGATAACAAAACACCTAAATACACAGAGGACAGAAGCAGAATAAATACTGAATTTAAAATATACCAATATAAACCAAACAGATAAGATTCGTTTGGAGCATGGAAGTGATCATTAATTTACTCTTAATTGTATACTAAGTATATTGTAACATAGAGATAATAACAAAAGAGATCATTAATCTACAGAGATGAAATAAATAGTGGCCTGATTCATTATCTGTATCTGTCCCTAATTTGCTCTCAATTATAGGGGTAAAAAATGTACTATTAACTACTTATGTGATATTTCTTCAGGCTTCTTAAATTTTGAGTGTTGAAAAAAAGAGCAAGCAGATTGGTTGTGCTATGGGATTCTATCCAGCTGTAACAAGTTGTGACATGCATGTTTCTTTTTTATGTCAACAAATCTTTTCTAAAAGATGAAAAATACATGCATGTTTCTTAATGCTTCTGCTGGAGATAGAAGACTAAAGAATTTAGCCAATACTGTGATTTCAAGTGCAATCAACATATCAAGAGCCATATTGTTCCCTTAGATGGTGATTAGTCATGTTTCACCTTGGTAATCCTATGGTCACATACTAGGTCATGCTGAAAGTCAGATAAAGTCAAGACAATCTTTAAAAATGCCCTTTTCTAGATTGATGGTGTTTTTCTTTTTGTATCTTGATAGAGGCATACACCACATCGGTATGTATGTTTTATTCATAAAAGCTCATCAAATGGAATACTTAGATGTATGCTAAATCAAGGTTGGTATAGACAAAAGAAATGTCCTGAATAATGAGCTATAGACAAAGAAATACACATTGTATTTAAAGGTAAAATGAACTGTTATCACAGAATTACTTTGGAATGCATCAGAAAACAATGGGGATTGTGGGTAATCAAAGAGATGAAGTAATTGAGCAGGCTCTGGATTCTAAATGACAAGTTCTTGGCTATACTGCAAAGCTTTCAGTTTCTTTTCCCTTTTGAAACATTTCAAAGCATTAAATTGTTAAGTAAAGCATTTTCCCACAGCAGACAAAGCAGTGGCATACTACTTAAGCAGTTTTGGAATTTGCTAACACCTCGTTCGAATGTTGAAAAAAAACACTACCTGTCGAAATGGAAGTTTAAAGGATATGAAACAGGATTCATAATAATACAATGGCCAAATGCTTTGCTCAAAATCACACTAAATGTGAATGAGTGGAGCCAGAAATGGACTTCAGGCCAGTTTCTTTGTTTTTCAATCATTGCCAGCTAGCAAATAAATATTAGATGATAATCTTAAAAGTATGGTAAATAGCCCTATGGAACAGATAATGAGTCCATCTTCTAAAGAATGTTTATTTTCCTATTTGTCTCATTAATCACATGAAAGTTATTATGGAAGATGATTTTAAAAATGGAGAGACTGCCCCACCCGGGGGTCCATCCCATAATCAGCCACCAAATGCAGACACTATTGCATATGCCAGCAAGATTTTGCTGAAAGGCCCCTGATATAGCTGTCTCTTGTGAGGCCATGCCAGTTCCTGGCAAATACAGAGGTGGATGCTCACAGTCATCTATAGGATGGAACACAGGGCCCCCAATGGAGGAGCTTGAGAAAGAACCCAAGGAGCTGAAGGGGGCTGCAACCCTATAGGTGGAACAACAATATGAACTAACCAGCACCCCCAGAGCTTGTGTCTCTGCCTGCATATGTAGCAGAAGATGGCCTAGTCGGCCATCATTTGGAAGAGAGGCCCCTTGGTCTTGCAAACTTTATATGCCCCAGTATAGGGGAACACCAGAGCCAAGAAGAGGGAGTGGGTGGGTAGAGGAGCAGGGCAGGGGGAGGGTATAGGGGACTTTTGGGATAGCATTTGAAATGTAAATGAAGAAAATATCTAATAAAACATTTTTAAAAAATGGAGATACTATTAGTGTACACAAAAGCCTGAATTTGGGGAAACATTTGTTTTATAAGTACCTGCAAATGCCATGTGTTAAATGCTCCATCTCCAGCTTGTCACTGCTAAAGGGGTCTGGAAATCTTTAACAGGCATGACATAGTGCAAAAGCTTTGGATAATTGAGGATAAGTCCTAAAAGAGGCTTGTAAATCCTTTTGTTCTCTGCTGTTTTCTTTTAATGATGAGATGATGTGTGGTTTTATGTTCCTATGGTTCCTGCCATGGCATGTTTCACTAGCCTAAAAACAAAAAGGCCTACCAACTTTTCACTTTATAAGTTGATTATCCCTAGAATTTATTGCAGGGGCAGAAAGCTGAGTAATATAAAAACTGTAAAATATTTGAGTTTATTGTCCTTGGTCACATGCAAGGCACAGAAAAGGAACTATCTGGATGTGATATAAACAAACCCTATTGTTGGGTAATTCATCTGTCTAGTAGCCTAGTCACTGCATAATTAGGTGTCAAATATACCAAATAAAACGCTAACAACATAAAAAGTTATAGAAATAGTCCATTACAGCAGATTTAAAGGGTCCCATTACAATTTCAACACTACAGATTTATTACCATGCCAAAACCATGCAATGCATATAACAACACCTAGCCATCACTATAAATTTATAGAATGTTTATGCATTCATTGGAATTCCATTACCACACATGAAATTTCATTTTGTACACCTTGTACTCAAGCTTTGTTTGTATGAATTAACAAAAGCAAGTGCTATCAGAAAAATGACATGGGCTCACTGTCATTATTATACAAACATTCCACAGATTCTTCTTTCAAGTCAAGCAAATAAAAATTAGTGCAATATAATGCACTGAGTACAAACTATTTGTAAAATATAAAATCATATACACACACACACACATATATATATATATATATATATATGTGTGTGTGTGTGTGTGTGTGTGTGTGTGTGTTCTTCCTTATCCAGCTCTTTCCCTTCATTTTGAGGTGCCCCTCTCTCCTACACATGAATCTGTTCTTGTACTCTATTTTCTTGTCTGCTTTACTTCTTGATGTCAATTATTCTATGTCAGAACTTTCTGGATTTTTAATCTCATTCTAGAACACATTACTTCTGATGTATAAAAGAAAGTAAAAAAAAAATCAGCAAATCAACAAGCCCCATAATATTTTTCTATTCCCTTCTACCAATCTAACAAATCATGTCTTTCTCCTACACAGAACAGTGGTTCAAACACAGCACTTGATGGGAGCATACCCAGCAGAGGACCCACCTTCTTAGAGGGAAGAGGAAGGGGTGGGTGGAGGGATTCTGTGTGTGTGTGTGTGTGTGTGTGTGTGTGTGTGTGTGTGTGTGTGTGTGTGTGTGTGTGTGTGTGTGACTGGGAGTGGGGGTGGGTAAGGATCAGGATGTAAAATGAATAAAAATATAAATTAATGAGAAAAAAAGATGGCTTGGATCACAGCAGCACTTTCTATTCAAACTCAGGCTCTCTCCTCAATTTTCTAAACTAGAATTTCCATTTTAAACCAGATTCTTCCAGGGATTTAATATTCATGCTAAAGTCTGAGAAGCACTGGTTTCCACCCAGCATCCACACAATCATATCCCAGGTGATGTTGCCACACAATGCAAATTGGCTTTTGCCACAGAAATTGCTTTTGCAGATGATAGCAGTAACCTTCAAGTTGCTATAGCCCTGGAGCCTGTAAACTGTGTATTTATTTTCATAAAGTGCCCTTCATTATGTGTCATCACTGAAAAAGCCTTCTTAAGTCTTCTCTTCTGATTAAGAGAACAGAATCATGCTTTCATTTTGTTCTAACAGTTTGGCCACTTCTCAGATTGTTCTGTCTACCCCTTAAATATTATTATTCATTGGGAGTCTCTCTTTAATTTCACCTTAATTTACATACTCTCCCTGGTAAATTCATTTCCATATACTGCTTCAATTGCTACCTCTCAGGTGAGCTCACTCAAATCTCTGTATTAAGCAATCTCCTGAGGTCCACAGAGCCAGCTACCCACTAAATCACTTTGAAAGTGTCAACATGTCCAAATCTAGCATATCATTCCTTTGCCTAACTCCTGACACATCTGTTTCTCTATCTAATCATTTAAGGGGAAACATGCAAACCATCCTCAATTCCACTTACCTCTTCTCTTTTAATGGAGAATTCCAAGTCATGTAACCTTTCAACCCTTTTAATTTCTCTTCTAACCTATCATCTGACTATCTCTTCCTTAGGCTGTCTTAATTAAAAGCCCCCTGTTGCTTTCTCTAATTGTTAGATCATAAGATTCTCTACACATTTGAATTACCTGGGGTACTTTAAAAAATACCAGTGTCTGGGACCTAGTCCCAAAGGTTCTGAATTAATTGGTTTGGGGTGGAATCAAGGCAACAGCATTGTTTTTAAAGCTTCCTGTAGTGATTCTGCTATGTAGCCAAAAATGCAAATTATTAATCTAATACTGGCTATTTGTATTATTTATCTATCTTCATTAATTTGGTCAAATAACTCTTTGGAAGATAAAAATCTAATTCTGTCAGTCATCATGTGTAAAATTCCATTCACTTTACGTTCCCCTGTGCTATCTAGGTATAAAAAAATGACACACTCTCTTACAATAAATTTGAAAAACAGACTTTACTTTTCTTTTTTTTATTTTTAGTTTCTTAGCTTCTGGTGCTTGATGTGAAGCCTGTTCTCAAGGAGTACAGACACATATGATTCTTCAGCATATGTTCTGTGAGCTATACATCTCCCTTTTTCAGATGGCACAGTCTGGTTTAACATCACTACCATTAATCATTTGTTATCCCTTATCATTCTCTTTGACTAAACCAAAGGTTACACTGTTCTGCCTTTTGAGTTTCTTAATCATTTTCCTTTTGTTTCCTTATCTTAGCCCTGAATAAACAGATTGCACTGTGTAGTAATTATTTAATGTCTGATGTACCCATTACCTGAGGATGGGCCACACATTTATGTACTTAGGAGAAATGAGTATGAGACATAGGAGGAGATGCAAAATGTGTAGAAAGGACAAATAGTGCTTGCTTATCATCCACAGATCATTATGATATAGGAAAAAATGCTCACAGACATATATACTACAAAAAGCTGGTACATATATGTAATAAGTGCTATGAGAATAAAATATGCATTTAAATAATTTATGAAAATGGGGCTTCTTTATTCAGGTGAAATAAATGGATGGAAGCATAGCCCCATTCCAACTCCTAAACCTTATAAACAGCTTCATATATATATATATATATAATTCTATTATGTAAGACAAAGACAATATCCTCAATTATAAAATACACTTTAGTATAAAGCATTAGATTGAAAGCTACAAAGTAAAAGATATCAAAGACTGGATCTGACATTCATAGCATTATTTTCATGTTTTTTCCCTTATTGAAACCTTAGCAAGTCATGAACTTTAACAGTAAATGGTTTGAAATGTGAGGGACACATATATAATTCTTTGCCAGTTTTAATGATGACAATACAAGTAAAAAATATCATGATTCAAACTATGCAAACTCCGAATTTTAGCACAAACTGCAAAGTAGCATGGCAGCTTCTAAAGTAAACTTTTGAATTTAATGAAAAGAAAATGAAAAAATATGTATATAGCTTCCATATTTTCCATTTACTTTGGGTAAATGATAGCTGTACACTCAGAGAAGAAAGACCAATGAGAGAGAGAGAGAGAGAGAGAGAGAGGAGAGGGAGAGGGGAGAGAGAGGGGAGAGAGAAGAGAGAGAGAAGAGAGAGAGAAGAGAGAGAGAGAGAGAGAGAGAGAGAGAGAGAGAGAGAGAATGAAACATGGGGAAGCTTATCACTAAGAAATACACAAAAGGAATGGTCTAATTACCTTAATTTTAAAAGAAAAAAATCTTCTAAAACAGAATCCCCATAGGAAAAAACAACCACAGAGAAATTTAACAAGACATAATCTATGTGAAAAATGTTTTGTGAATTTCAAAGTGACAGCAAATATAAAGCGCTGTTGCTGTTTTCTCTAAAATGAGATATAGAATAACATCGTACTTTTGCAATTGCAGCAAGCAAATAATTCTTTTTAAAACATAGAAAACAGATGTACTTTAACCTTCAAAAAAAGACAAAAAACTTGGTATCAAACAAGAGACTGTTTTCTCTATGTTCTTAGACATGTAAAGCTTTTGGAACTTTTGACAATTATTTTTCTTTATATTTGTATGTCATGTGTTTATTTGTGATTTTGCTCAATTGTTTTTTAATATATATCAACCCTTTGTTGATAACCTCTCATGTGTCTGAGAATTATTTAGGATGTATGTAAATATCAAATAATAAGTAATAACTTATATAATAACATATACTTATTCCTTAGATAAATATTTTCTAAGTAGACAAATTAGTTCCATATTCACTTTTATTGGGTCACTTTCTTTTGCTATGCCTTCAAGATAAAATGGATTTAAATGTAACATTTATGAGAAAGAAAACATAAATGTGGATTTTTATGTTCCTTGGAGTTTCTGTGGTTATGGTAAGGATATGAGTCTCCATTCCCTTTTGAAATGGGAATGACAAGAAGTGACACTATTTATTCTGAATATCAGTCATGAAACTGCTAACTGGAGAAGAGATTAGGGAATGAGACAAGAAAAGATGTACAATTTCAGAAGATGATATCAGGCAAGACATACAGGCATAGCTTAATAATGGGTGACAACCAGGAAGAATTCATGAGCAATATACCATAGGATGGAAAGCATGAGGCAGTATCCAAACTCTGGGCAATGCCTAGAATTCAATTTTTGGTATATGATAGGTGTGTCATTAATGACTTTGATGAAGAAAGAGTGGCATTAGAAAAATCCTTGCAATCCCTTCAAAGGATCTAAGTCCCAACTCCACCATCCTCCTCCATCTGTGTCATTTTATTCTCTGTTGCTATGACAAACACCATAACCTAAAGTAACTTGGGAAGGAAAGGATTTATTATAGCTTATAGCTTATAACTTATAGCTTATAGCATTAGTCTATCATGAAAGGCAGCCAAGGCAGGAACTTAATAGAGACCATGGAAGAATACTTTTACTTGAATGCTCCATCATGGATTCCTTAAATTACTTTTAATGTTACAACCTAATTTCCAGCAATGACACAGCCCACAGTGTGCTAGGGCCTGTCACATCAACATACTTTCCTATAGCTATATGTTGAAGGCCATTCTTCATACGAGGTTCTTTCTTCCAAGGTGACTGTGGTTTAATAAGCCAGACAATCCTTTTGCAGGAAAAAGATGTAACTGATTGACTATTGTTTTTACAGAAAGTATACATAGATAACTGTTCCCCTTTTAGAACCCAAACTGCATGCAATATCAGCAAAGTATTTGCTCATAGACTGTGTTAAGAACGCTCATGCCTGGCTCTTATAAAAGCTCAATTTTAATTTACTTATAACTAAATAAGAAAGCTGATTCTGTCTCTATCACAAGGTGAAAAGGTTTCTGTTGGGAACAAAATGAACCCACAATCTCATGCTGAATATTAGCTTTTAATTGTCCCCAAGAAGATAAGTAATGAAAACATTTTGCCGTATGACATTGATTATTGTCTAAAGACAGGGGGCCAAATGTAAAAGTTCAAATGAGAAATTCAAGAAAGCTTCTGTAATTGTGCATTTACAACAAAATATTCTGGAAATGAAGTGTGGCTTGTACCATCATGTAGGCTAGCTATAGATCTTTTATGGTCGCTAATGCTTCAATGACTAGTGAGAGCATAGATGACAAAAGATAAGTCATGAAAATAACAGATATTATTAGAGTGTTCATTGTGGAAGTTAAAATGAAAATCTAACTGGCTATAGAAGAAACATAGGCTATGAGAGAAAATTCTTGAAAGAATAGGGAACAAGGAATTAGAATGTTTATAAGTTATCAGGGAATCTGGTTAGAGTATTAAGTTGGAATTACAGGAGGGAATTTTTTCCCCTTAAAATTCAATTTATTTTACAAAACACAAGGTAAAAAGAAAGTTTAGAGAGGTGATTGAACCCATTAGACATCAAGGTCAAAACATGTATTTGCACTAAGTGACTTCAAATTTATACCTTTAATATGGTTATAAAAAGAAATAACTGCATGAAATTTCAATAATTTGTTTTTCTCTAAAATTTTGCCATTTTTTCTTTCTCACTGTTTCTTTCAAAAGTCACTAATTTTTGCCTCCATGTACAACTTTTCAACCTAACAATATTTTTGTGAATGCACTTGATTCTCTAGTTTTCCTGTGTTTTATGATCCACGTGAAATGACTTACTTATTAGATGTAACTACTGCCAAAGAGAAATTCTTGTTTCTAACAAGCATATCATTATGTTAGTGAATAAAATTGATTCCAGTGAGAATAATGGTAGTAATGCTCCATTTATTCCAGCTTGAGTGACTCTTATCCTATTCCTGATAGGTGGACATAAATATTATAGGAAAAAGTAAGAAATTATCTAATAATCCATGCCTTTGCATGCAAATTTACTTACATAGACTTTTAATTTGAGCATAGTTGAGGGAGAAACTCTGTCCTTAAGTACAGGTGCATATATACACATAATGTTAAGTTTTCTCATGATAAGCATGAAAAAGTTGTGCAGAACTATGTTAGTTCAGTTATTTTTCACAAAACAGATCTGATATGAACGTGCTACTACCAGCTGGAAGGGTGTAACTGACTGTTTAATCTCATTGCTATATTTTTTCATCCTTTTCTTTCTCTACTAAATCTCCGTCTCTTGCTGTTTAATAAGCTAGCTGTTACTTGGAACCTAATGAAAGGATTTCTCTTCTCAGTCCAAACCCTCCTAAATAGCCTGTTCATTATTCTGTTCACTTTGAACATTAATAAAAGCTGAAATAGCTAATTTGAGAGTTCCATGAAAACCTCCATTCAGGACAGCATCATCCTAATTGCTTTACAGCCTGCTGACTAGTTCTTCAACTCATCCCAGATTTTTTCCCAAAACTTAAAAGTGAAAACTTGGGTGTTGTGAAAATTAATCAACAATGAGAAAAGGACATAGTATTAAAACAAAACAAAACAAAACAAAACAAAACCGCCAGCTTCACAGTGATCTTAGACTCATTGGATGCCTTTTTCCAGTTGACTGATTGGAGAAAATTATCACTAAGGTCCCATGTGTTTGGAGAATTTTAGTTCACAACTTGATGTCCAAAATGGAGCCATGAATATGAGGTGCCAATCCAATACCTCCTCAGTAATTCCATGTGAAAGACAAACTACAAATATCAGCAGTGATTCAAAGAAAAAATATTATATACAAATAAACAGTATGATAGGGAGTGAAGATAAGGAAGCAAATATATTCATGAGAGTTTTAGTAAATTTTGCTCAAACTTGTACATTTCGAATAAGACGAAACAAAACAAAACAAAAAACTGGGAGATCCTTCATTTGTAAATATTTGTAAGTAGTCCTTCATTACTATTATTCGATGCTTACATTGCAAGTATCTGAAAAACTAAAACAATCATTTGGATATTTACTCAGCACTTTGCTAATTTTAGAAAAATAAAAAAATAGTGTGTGTATCTATTTGGTTCTTTTAAAGAGTCTAAAATGAGTTTTTACATTCTTTTTTATTAGATATTTTCTTCATTTACATTTCGAATGATATCCCGAAAGTCCCCTATACCCTCCCCCCACCCTGCTCCCCAACCCACCCACTCCTGCTTCCTGGTCCTGGAATTCCCCTCTATGGGACAAATAATCTTTGTGAGACTGAGATAGCACTGAAAGAAAATGTTTGAGAAACTCCATAATATTATAGTATATTTAAACACCTTCTGAATATAAAGTCAACACATTTAATTATTTAGCACTGGAAAACACAAATAATTGCAGAAGAAAAAATAAGTTGACATAAGTTTCACAAATAATAACTGTTAATACTATAATGTGCTGTCAATTTATATATTATCTTGTTGACTCTGTTTTTATAGAGTTAGGTTCACAGACATAAATAAGTCTATATTCTACTATTCTTGTAGCATTTCTATCTATTTCCAATGCTAAAAAAATACTATTTGGATTCACTTCTAATGAGATTTGTAATATTGTGCGGAAAGAACAAACTATTCTTTTGTTGTTTTAGCACTGCTGGGGATACCCAGGACATTTCCCATGGTAGGTAAATATTCTACTGAACTTCATTCTCAGTTTATTATATAATTAGTGAAAATTATGAATTAAATTAATATCTTCACTATATTATCACAAAATGCTATGCCTTTCTGTGAACCATTTTACAACTAGTAATTCCGTTACAATTTCAAATAAAGGCTAGATACTAGTGTGTTTAGTAACCAAATTTCTTATTTAATTTCCATCTCCTCTCAAACAAGGCACTTCATGTTCTTCTTTGGCTTTCTGTTTCCTTTCTTGCTCTTATTTTCTTGTTTGATTTATTTTGAGAATTTTTTTTTCAAATCAAATTTCTTGACAGCCTGTACATTACTCCTACGTTTACCTCAATCAAACAGTAAGTGCTGAGTTCAGGAAGTCTGGCCCTTACTCACATGAACTAGATTATTCATAAGGTGCACTTTTATTGTTCTCCATGCTCATTGGCTACATCATGATGTATTAGATGTTATAGAACTTGATTTTTTTAAAAAGATGTGATCATGATTCAAGAATCAGCCTTGAGAAAAATTAGTGAAAGAAGGGAAAGTTTAACACTTCACTTTCATTTTCCAGGGCCAGAACTAATTTTTATAAAGCATAATTGCTGTTGGCTTGTTTCAGAGGTAAAAGTTGCCCTTACTTTATTCAATCTATATATCATGCTGTTTTTACCTGTGAGAGTGCTTTACATCTGTGAAATATATTTTAACTTGCATATATACTTTCCTTACAGTATTAAACAGTATATTTTTATTTAAAATAACATTTTAACTCTACATTTTGATTATATATTTAACTCTATTTTTACCTATGTATATCGTCAGTAACTCTTTTTCCCTTTTTTTAATTATTATTTTCTTTATTTACATTTCAAATGCTATCCCGAAAGTTCCCTATACCCCCACACCCCTGCTCCCCTACCCACCCACTCCCACTACTTAGCCCAGGCCTTCCCTTGTGCTGGGTCATATAAAGTTTGCAAGACCAAGGGGCCTCTCTTCCCAGTGATGGCCGATTAGGCCATCTTCTGTTACATATGCAGCTAGAGACACGAGCTCAGGGGGTACTGGTTGTCAAATAGAAACCTAACATTTCAGAAATGGAATAAAAGCCAGTTACTTCTATTAAAATTAGGACAAAAATTATCCATGTACAAAGGTAGAGAGGGCTGGTTGAATCTGTAGCAATTGGAGAAATTTCTTAAAGTGGTAGTGGTCCAAAACATTATTAATATATGAAAATTTCTCATGGTGTCGTAGGAGGCACCATAAATTTTCAACAGAGATTAAAATCTTTGTAGAGACACATATTTTCAAAGCATTAGTTTATACTAACGTACTTGAATTTTATTTTGTGGTGGAACAGAGGAGGAGGGTGAAGATGAGTCTCTCTGTCTCTCTCTATCTCATGTGTATGTGCATGCACATGTCTACATGTTTGTGTCTTCTTTGTGTCTTTTTGTCTATGTTATAAGTGGGGAGTGGTTTGCTGTGAAGACTCCAATAGGAATACTAGGAAATAAGTATGTGCCCTTTTGTCTTTGATACTGAGTGAGGTAAATGGTTTATTTCTCTTTCTTTTAAAGTTGGTTAAGTTTATCTACCTTTTCTATAACACCAGTTTATTATTTTTGTTAATTTTGTTAGTCATCATCAAGCATTGCAATCTATAATTAGATTTTGAAGGATGGCACCATGAGAAAATTATCATCACTGTTTTAAGATTACAATGTTATTATAAGAATTCAAACCTCCTATTTCTTCTTTCAAAGGGTTTTGAATGCAGTATTTTATCTTTTTAGTTTGTGCAGATGGGTCAAACCCAGGGAGAAATAACCTTTAGGTAAAGTACAAAAATCTAGTTTCTGGGTGTGCATATTTGAAAACTAGACACTAGATCTATGAGGACATTACTGCCTGATAGGAATATTACCAATAAGGCTCTTCCTGAAATGATTTGTATCATTTTTCTTGAAAAAAACACATAATAATGAGAAATATTAACTTGAGAGACCATAAGTCTGTATAACATAAGCTAATGTTATCTTTGATTATATCTATATAATTAAATCTTAACTGGTATGAATTATAAAGGTATTAAAATAACAACTCATTAAGACTTTGATTATGTGGCAACAGGGACATCCAGATCTGCCTGAATCTCCGGAGGCCAGTTGGCACCAGGGACATGCAGGTAGTACGCTATTATATTCCCTTTGCCCCCAATGTTCCCTTAGGCACACCCAGTAGCACCTAACTGCACCTTGTCCCTGCACTTCATTTCCAGTACATAAGACTGCCCACATTCCCAGGGAGGCCTACCAATGTCAGGAACAAACAGCAGGAGGGAACTGGGCAGGAAAGAGTTTGGGGAGCTGAATAGGAGGGACTGGGTGTGGAGAAGACTAAATTAGATTAACTGCAGGGAGGACTAAGAAGGATTAAGTGTAAGAGAGATCTAGGATTGGTAAAGGGGAGATCTCTGGACCCAATTAGAAACCCAGAACAAGGGAAAGTCCCAGGAACTTATGAGGGTGAACTTACCTAAGACTCCTAGTAATAGGGAACATGGATCCTGAAATGGTCACTTCCTATAACCAGAAAACACTTCTAATGGAGGGATGGGGATACGAACTCACCCACAAAACCTTTAACCCACAATTTTTCCTGCCTACAATATGTTCAGGGATAATGATGGAGCAAAATTTGAGGGAATGGGCAACCAATTCATAGCACAAGTTGAGACACATGCCACAAGAGAGACCAACCCTGACACTATTAAAGATATTCTACTTTACTTGCAGACAAAATCCTAGTATAATTGTAATCTTAAAATGATTCACCCAGCAGCTGATGGAAACACATAGCCAGACCTTAGGTGGGTCTTTGGAAATCTTGTGGAAGGGGAGGAGGAAAGAATGAAAGAGCCAGACAGTTCAAGAACACCACAAGTAAACCTACAGAATCAAATAACATGGGCACATAGAGGCCAGTAGATACAGAACCACTAACCAGAGAGCATGCATGGGATAGACCTAGGCCCCTACACATATGTAACAGATATGCAGGTTGGTCTTCATATGAGACTCCTAACAACTGGAGTAGAGGCTGTCTCTGACTCTGTTGCTTGACTTTGTATCCCTTTCCCGTAGCTGGGCTACCTTGTGTAGGTTCAATAGGAGAGTATGTGCCTGGACCTACTGCAACTTGCTATGTCAAGATGGGTTGATATCCATGGGATGCCTTCCCTTCTCTGAGAAATGGAGGAGCGAAGAGGAGAGGTGTTCTGAGAAGGAGAGACTGAGAGGAAAGGAGGGAGGTGAAGCTGTAATCGGTTTGTAAATATATAAATTGACAAAAAGAAGCATTAGAAAGAGTCCAGAAATCCCTGATCAATGGTAACTTTACTGACATTCAACATTTTTGGCTATGGAGCAAGAAGTACTTTTTAAATCATGCCATTCGTGTCTTAATAAGTTTCCTAAAATTTATTTCTAATATTCTCTAAACGTTTTCTCAGAATATAGGAACATTCAAGTCCATTTAAAATAACCACCAGTTAGGTACAAATTAGCTTCAAAATCAATGTGAAGACATGTTGTAAAAATATACATCTGCAGAGAGATGGTTTCCTCTCTTAAAAGTTATTAAGGAAGAGTCTGCTGCCATGGAAACACTCAATTTGGCACCATCTGTATTCAAAATTCAGTTGCTGTAAACCTTCAGCCAATCTCCAGTTTTTAATTGGCAGACCTTCCCAGGATGCTTTACAAATCTCTCCTATTTAAAGCCACAGCATAAAGCATAGCACATTGTAAAACATCATGAAGCCTCAAAACGCAAAGTTCACTCCATTATGTTAAGATCACACCTGTAAAGCAGCAAAAAATCAGGCTTTCTGATAATTACTTGGCATGTGCTTATGACCCAGGATTTATTGCCAAATTGTTTTTTTTTTTTTCTGCCAAAATAGTACCTCCCCTCTTTCCTTCTCTTAAAAGTGATTTAAGTATTCACAAGATGCTGAAATGATACCTCCATGGAAATCTTTATTGAAATCTGCGCTTAAAAATGACAAACACACAGAGGAAATGGTTAAGAATGTGTATTTCAGACAAGTCACACTGGAGTCACANATAAATTGAAATATCCACCTGGAATTTAACTTATCCTTTCTACATACTATTCCCCCTATTCTTAAAGCTTATATTGTTAGAATTGCAATGTCTTGGGCAATATGCATTCATCACATATACTTATAATGATATATGATATCTGTCATTGTATATGGTATTGAAGAATAATTTTCTGGAAAGTCAACAGTGTATAATTTATATTGTGAAAATTCTTCAGGGAGATAAATACTTAATCATGAAATATTAATTCTTAAGAATTATTTGAAATATTCTTAACTAAATAAATGAAATAGTTTCTTCTTAGACGGGGATAAATAGATTTAAGTAAGAAAATGCCAAAAAAATGTTGCACAGCTATATGTCCAATCCTGGTATTTTCATGTGATAGATGCATTACATGCCAGTAGTCTAATTCTCAATGGTATCTACCAATTTACCACATTATAATTGACTCATGGAAACATACTTTAAGATAATAGATAAATCACTCCCAGATCTGTACAATATAGCAAGCTTCCTCTACTACCATTACCATCTTAGCAGTCAGGTTTCTTCCATAATCCTTCATAATTCCAGCTACACAACTACACAACTTAGGTCACACAAGTTCTCAAATCACTAACAAGAATTATTATTATTTTTTAGATTTTAGATTGTCTTAGTCAGCATTTCTATTCCTGCACAAAACATTATGACCAAGGAGTAAGTTGGGGAGGAAAAGTTTTATTCAGCTTACACTTTCACACTGCTGTTCATTACCAAAGGAAGTCAGGACATGAACTCACACAGGGCAGGAACCAAGGGGCAGGAGCTGATGCAGAGGCCATGGAGGTGAAGGGGTGCTGCTTACTGGCTTGCTTCCCCTGGCTTGCCTCAGCATGCTTTCTTATAGAACCCAGGACTACCAGTGCAGGGATGGCACCACCCACAGTGGGCTGGGCCCTCCCACCCTTGATCACTAATTGAGAAATGCCTTACAGTTGGATTTCATGGAGGCATTTCCTCAAGGGACGCTCCTTTCTCTGTGATAACTCCAGTTTGTGTCAAGTTGATACACAAAACCAGCCAGTACACAGATTATTCTAATTTATTCATGTATTTTATTTCAGTGACAATTGACTATAATATATTGGATTTGTTAATAATTTATTATATTGTATTTCTGTGAATAGTGATATGAATCTTTTTATAGATTTATTTTTTAAAAATCTAAAAATGCATAAATTTTATAAAAATTAGAAGGATTTATTACCTTAATTTCTTCCTTTTTGTTTAACTTTCTTGTTGTATGGGTAAATTTCATGTCACTTTTTGGCCATCATAAACTAATACAAAGTCTTGATATCATTTTAAGATATTAAAATGGATTGGTTATTCCAAAACTTTAACACATTAAACTTAATTCACATTTAATATCTTTCCCCGAAATAGAAAAGTATGTAAGTAGGCATGTAGCTTCACACCTTGAGTGGTAATGTGTTTCTGGATTATATTCTTCCACTCTGACTTGCCAGCCTTTTACTGTATTCACCAGCTGCTATTTATTTATTTATTTATTTATTTTTGGCTTGTTGATATTTTAAATGCAATATTTTTTATAAATTCTTTGAGAATTTTATACATACATGTTACATGTCTTCTTCTTTACTCCTCCTAGACCTGCCACTACCTCTTTCTCCCTCTCAACTTTTTCTCTTTTTAAAATGTATATATGTATTTATTTTATATCTCAATCACTGCCCCTCCTGGTTACTACCTCACAGAGTCCCTCTGCCATGTGCCCTCCCCTTCTCAGGTCTCTGCAGGGTTAGGCTCATCTTCTCCCACTGAGTACAGACAAGGCAGCCCTGTTGGAGAACAGGGTCCCCTTTTCCCTTTTCAAAAAAGAAAATAATCCATAAAGTTTGTATCTGAGATAAAGTCTCATGTAGACCAGCCTAACTTTGAATATGCTATGTAGGTGAGGGTGATCTTAAGCTTCTGATCATACTGCCTCATCCTCCTAAGTGCTGGAATTGCAAGACTGTTCCACCACACCTAGTTTTCCTGTGATGCTTGGACAGAGCCCACCACTAACTGAGCTGTATCCCCCAAACCTTCTTTTCTGCATCTCAGTCATGAGGTAAGTGGCTTTACTCTGTCATGTCCTCTACCTTGCTTCCATGCACTTACAACCCCAGCTCCAAGTAGCTGCCACTTCTTAACACAGTCATTTTAAATTGGAATAGCAGGAGTGGCAGGAATAAAAACTATCAGATATAACTTAGTACTGTCTGGTTGTTGTTGTTGTTGTTGTTTTCAAGACAAGGTTTTTCTTTGTATCCTTGGCTGACCTGGAACTCACTCTGTAGACCAGGCTGGCTGTGCATTCTCAGAGATCCACCTGCCTCTGCCTACCAAGTGCTGGGATTAAAGGTGCGCGCCACCACCGCCCAGCTTTAACTTAGTACTGTCATTGTTAAAATATGACTGCGTTTCCAGGGCCCACCTAATGTTGCCTTCACTTCACACTAAAAGCTTGCTCCTACCAGCACTATGGCCCAGATTCTGCTCTATGTTGCCTTTGATGTGTAATATAATTAGTGGGAAATCAACTCAAACTAATCTAAATAAATTTTGTGCTCAGCACTGACCAATGTTTTAGGAAATTTATGATGAAATAAAACAGACTGCCCATATTAGATCAAATCTCTTTTGTCTTTGCACTTGATTTTATTATTGTTGCTGTTCCTCAATTTCTCTTTGTATCAAAGTTACTTTCAATATATGCACAAGCTCTGGACTGTCAACTCCTTTACAACATGATTCACTTATACGTGTTCTTTCCCTTTAGCTAAATAGTTATTATCAAATTAAGTAATTAGAAATGAATGGATAAGTATGTAGAAAGTTGAATGAAGAAAAATACAAATTGTTTACATTTTCCTTAAATTGCACATATACGGTACAAAATAATACTATGCTGATTTAATTTCCATACCTAATAACAAACACATAAATGGCGATAACTATCATAATTTTCTTGGGATAATATATAATTTTTACCAAAACACTTTGTACAATCTTAAGTACATAATGAACACTGATGAATAAATATTTGAAGGAAAATTTCACTGTACTTTGTGCACAATTTTTCAAAGATCTAATTTATATATTCATGCAAATTGTTAAGGAAAGTTTATGACATATTTTAAAAGTATTGTACCGTATCTGGGGGAATCAGTAAGATTGTTTTTATTACAGTTTAATTATGCTGTATAAATTATATTATCAAACATTTGCAGATTTACACATATATGAAAAACACTGTTACTCGCAAAAGATCTGTTCATTTTAGAAGGCTAGTTTGTACTCAGTTGCTTCTATTAACTTGAAAGTGAACTGAGAAATTTTGAGAGAGGGTTTCATTATGTAGCCCAGGCTGTCCTCATACTCACAATACAGCTTCAACTTCTCAAGTGCTGCTAACATAGGCCTGCACCAGTATGCCCAAGATTAAAAGTCTTTACCTAACATTTAATTTTTTTTCTAGGTGCAGATCTTAATTTATTTGTTCTTTAAAGCAAAATAATACATATAGGTTTTCTGATACTTATATGGGAGAGTTGGAACAATCACTGTTGTATGTATATGAGAATTATTTTTCTTTTGATTAAAGAATAAATTTTATTTATCATTTTATTCATTTACATTTCAAGTGATATTCCCCTTTCTAGTTACCCATTCATAAACTACCTACCCATCCCATCTCCTCTCTCTCCATCCCCTTTGCCTCTATGAGTGTACTCCTCTACCCACTCATCCCCCCAACGTTTTCTTTTTTTTAATTAGATATTTTCTTTATTTACATTTCAAAAGTTATCCCCTTTCCTAGTTTCCCCTCTAAAAATCCCCTATCCTCTCCCTTCCCCCTCTGCTCCCCAACCCATCTACTTCCATTACTGGTCCTGGCATTCTCCTATACAGGGGCATAGAACCTTCACAGAACCACGGTCCTCTCCTCCCATTGACGACCAACTAGGCCATCCTCTGCTACATATGTAGATAGAGCCATGAGTCCCACCACGTGTTTTCATTGATTGGTGGTATAGTTCCAAGGAGCTCTGGGGGTACTGGTTAGTTCATATTGTTGTTCCTTCTATGGGGCTTCAACCCCTTCAGCTCCTGGGTATTATTTTTCTAATTCAGTTCAATCATTTGTGAGCACAATATCATGCCACTTTATTATTAGCATAGTATGCTATTTTACTATAAAATATAATTTTACATGAAATAACTGTTCTAATTATTTTAGCATATAAAATAGGCTAAATTTTTTACTAGTTTTTACTTCAAAAATTGACTAAAGGTCTAAACAGAAAGTTCTCATAATAATAAATAAAACCGGGTAAGAAAGGTCTCTAAAAAACTGGTCAATTAAGGAAGTGCAAATTAAAAATGACTGTGAGATTTCATATTACTTCAGTCAGAGTATACAAGATCACAATACAAACCTGACAACCCCACATGGGTGTAGAGGAAGGGAACACTTATTCACTGTTGGGAGAATGGCAAACTGGTGCAGCCACTATGGAAAGCAGATCTTCCATAGAACCCTTCGCAAAAGCCCAAGAGACTCAGCATCCTACTCGACAAATAACATGATTGGTCATGTTTATTGATGCCCTCTTTGCAGTAAGTAGGAAGTGGAAACAACCTAAATGCCCTTAAATCAATAAATACAAAATGTCAATTCCGTATGAATATACAATGGAGCACTATTCAGTTATAAAGAAAAGTGAAATCACAAGGTTTTTCAGGTAAAAGGATGTAACTAGAAAATATACTAAGGTAAGCAAGGTATACACACACACACACA
>NC_034613.1:72255935-72261616 GCF_900095145.1 Mus pahari | reverse complement strand
GAGAGAGAGAGAGAGAGAGAGAGAGAGAGAGAGAGAGAGAGAGAGAGAGAGAGAGAGAACAGGTGTGCAGGTTCTCCCACCTTGGATTTGAATAAACTAATTTAAAAAAATACCTTCTTTGTTTTTAGTACTAAATTATATCTATTTTGGTTTAGAATTAAAAGTTGATATTCAATAGATTATTTCTGTAGTGTATAGTTGTATAAACCATCTAGTCTATAGGACTGACTATTGAATTATAATCTAAGTTCTACATTCATGATACAGACACATTATAGAATCTCTATATTAAAACAATTTAAAAGTTGATATATGGTGAATCATTATGGAACTGTGGTATGCATAAATGATATTATATGCATTGTTAGAAGCAGGTACACTCAAAGAAAGAAAAGAAATCATTTATTGAAAATATAAACTATTATGAGTACAGTTAAAATAAATAACTGTCCAGTAACTATTCAATATTTTCCTACTTACTGATGTAAATTATTACAGTTCATTTGGTTGTTTTCAGTCTGAAAATATGTAAAAACTCATGACCTATATAATGAATTGTAAAGCAGTTGATTGTAATATTTTTAAGAGCCACAATATCTTGACAGCTGTTAATTGGTATATGTTTCATATTCCTCTGGAACAGCAAGTTACTTAGTCATACATTTTGTGAGTGTTTGTGTACTTATACATTTAAGATTGTGAAGTCAAGATTTTGAGTTCTTCAAATTTAAGAGTGCCATTAAAAGCATTAAAATCAGAACAACATTTAAACTAAAGGCCATATCAAATGGCCTAGCAAGTCATATTCTACACTAATAATTTATATGAACATATTAGAGCAAAGTGCCATTCAATTCTGTCCTGTTAGAAAGAACTCCCCAACTTGTGAGATTGGAAGCGTACCTGTAATTTCAAAGTCAGACTTTCTAACATTTTTAACAAAAGCATTTTATTAATCTCTTTATGCTTTTTCTTCTTAGAATAACTAAGAATTATGGTCCTGTTGGTGGTAACTTGAGGCCTACTCTAGCAACCAACTCCCCGAGACCTTCCATTTAAACAGGAAGCATTCGTGGCATATTTGGTATTTTCAGAACATTCTGCTAGACTTACAATCATTTAAAGGTATTAACATTTTGAAGTTTATAACTCAGTTAGGACATGAGAGCAGTGTATGAAGTGACAAGCAATTCCTGGAATTCTCAACCTACTGGCACTGATACTTAACAACTGTGACACTGAAGAACTAAGAAATGATCTTGTATCCCCCTCTTTCTTGTCTCTAGATGAACTCAAATTCTTCCATTTTTCATATCGGACTCTTTCTAGTACATTTCCCACATTAACTTCAAATCTTTCTAAAATGGTTTAAATGTGATGTTGTTTGAAGTGGTATCTGAATTAGTCCCTCTGAGGGTCATCAAGTGTTGAGCTAATACATTCTCAATTCATTTGATTTTAGTGAAAATAAAAGATCAGAAGTTGATAATTTATAAAATATATTAGTAATATTTTATTATTTATATATAAATATATCATTTGTGACCATGTATACAAGAATATTACATATTAAATAATTTATCAAGTCAGAGACAAGGCTTAAACCATATCTGGTTTTAGATTCAATTTTGACAATGCTACAGCATTCCTAGTATGAAATTTTAAAAAATGTGTGTGTGCATGTGTGTGTGTGTATGAGAGAGACAGAGATAGAGACAGAGAGAAGAGAGAGACAGAGAAAGACACAGAGAGAAAGAGACAGAGACACATACAGAGAGAGACATAGAGACAGAGTCAAAGAGACAGACAGATATAGACAGGGAAGAGAGATGTGATAATGTGCTATGATAAACTATTTCTTATATTCTAAGACTAGAACTTTTTCTGGCATGAGTTCATATATTTTGAGGTCACTTAAGATTGCTCTCCTACTGTGTACTCACCTTGTTTGTTTAACCTGCCTTTAAGAAAAAATGGTAACAGCCATCATTAATTAACTTGGATATAATCAATGTTTACAAAATCAAGTAATACATAGTTGTAATCTTAATTCATATATTCTTCCATGTCCATTCCCCTGACCTAGAGAACAATGTATGTTGAGTCTGAATGATAACCATTTACTGAAAATAGCAAATACAGTGAAAAGCAATATTATAGAATGATTACCCACCATATATATTGGGCGTAGTATAGGTATATTGTTTGATAGTATTTGCTTGTTTGTTATCTGGGTCAGTTGGAGTCAGCAACATACTTCTATGTAAATCTCTGTTTAAAGTTTCTGTAAAATATCCCATTCCCTTCATGCAATGCTTTCTGTTTAATTCAGCAATATAAAGAGCAAGGTCCTTTGTTAGAGACATACAGAGAGATAGGAGTTGACAGATACCTGACATCTGTACCTACCTGATCTGTACCTGTATCTGTACCTGTATCTGTACCTGTATCTCTACCTACCTGACAGAATTCAGGTAGGTACAGATACAGGTTCATACAGCAGAGAGACAGGGATGATGATGATGGAAGATACAGGGAAATAGAAGTAGAGAATTTAAATCTGGGCTTGCTCTTGGATAAATTACACCAAGGGGAAGCTTCTTAATTTTCTTTATTTAATGCAGCACCTACATATTAACGATGATTCTGAGTTTATCATTAATGTGTTGAAACCAACACAGAGAGAATTCCACAGTGTTCGGCTGGATCCTAATGTCCCTTCAATAGTCACATGAGCAGTTGGATTGTCATGGTAAGCAATTAAATATGAGTCAAACTAATATACATGTAGCAATTTTATGAATATGGAATCTCCTTTTGTTAGCACACCCCTCTCTGCCTTATATGTTGTGAATCATTGGTTTACTTGGGTATGAAATTCTTTACATTTCCTTAACTACCACATCTATTCTAGCATAATAACATATTAAAATCCGTTACGGGAGGAGATAGAGGAGATGTACAGAGGGTCAGGAACTTGAACAGAGGTGTGTAGCAATGGGAGATGGGAACCTGGGGATAGCAATCAGAAAGTACCAGATGTCAGGAAAGCCTCCCAGGAACTTACAGGGATGACATTAGCTGAAATACCCACAAAGGGGAGGGACAACCTGTTGAGACCATATCCAGAGGTTAGGCATGACCTCCCGGTTGAAGAATGGGGCCACCCACCCATCTCCAAAATTTTAACCCAGAATTACAACTGTCTAAAGGAAATACAGGGACAAAGAGTGGAGCAGAGACTAAAGGAAAGGACATCCAGAGACTGCCCCACCTGGGGTTCCATCCCACATGCAGACACCAAACCCAGACACTATTGAAGATACCAAGAAGTGTTTGCTGACAGGAGTATGATACAACTGTCTCCTGAGAGGCTATGCCACATCCTGACCAATACAGATGCGGATGCTCGCAGCCAACCATCAGACTGAGCACAAGGACACCAATGAAGGAGTTAGGGGAAGGACTGAAGGAACTGAAGGGGCCTTATCTGGCATCAATGGGAGAAGAAGCCCTTGGTCCTGTGAAGGCTTGATGCCCCATAGAAGAGGAATGTTAGGGTGGTGAGGCAGGGGTGGGTAGGTGGGTAGGGGGCATCCTCATAGAAGCAGGGTAAGGGGGGATGAGATAGGGGGTTTGGAGAGGGGAAACCAGGAAAGGGGATAACATTTGAAATGTAAATAAATAAAATATTCAATTTAAAAGAAGGAAAAGAAAAATAAAGAATCATGAGGTTTATCTTTAAAAAGTACATGGAATTACAAAGCTTAAATTGACTAGGTCACAAACCTAATGCTATTACAAGAGTTCACTACTACTCTGTAATTCTACAACATATGGAAGTGATGATTCTCTAATTAGATATAAAAATACTTATTGGAAAAAATATAAAGAGGAGAAGCAAAGGGTTATGTTCAGCTTATTGTAACTTGGGTACTAATGCTCAAATTTCTCAAACATATAATCCTTCCTACTCTTTGACTAACCAGTGTTTCCTTTTGAAAAAATACTTTTATTCTTGGACAATTTCATATATATACCTAATGTATTTTAATCATATTTACCCTCAGTGTTAGGTTATGCCATTTCTACTCTCACTTCAAACCATACTTATTTCCCCAAAGCCCCTTTTCTACTTTCATGACTTTTGTGATTCACTGAGTTTAATTAGGCTTTCTTGTATGAACATGGATGTGAGTTTATTTACTTGGAGACCAGGCAACTTACTAGTCACTATCACTGAAGAAAATGACTCTTCTCTTAGCTCATAATTTCTCATGAAGGGTAGGGCATGGTAAGTCCCTCTCCCATTGTGATGGGATATTGACTGTTTTAAACTTGTACTAGCATGTAGGTAACCACAGTTTATATAAAACCAGTATTTTTAGGTTTACCTATCAAAGGCCTTAATATCATAAAGGCATTGGTTTGATTTCTAGTTGCTCATCTTCCTACCCCACCAAAAAACTAGTTGATCTTTCCTAAGACTTCATTTTCTATCTCTAAAATGTGAATAATAATAAAACCTCTTTCATTTATAGGAGATATTGAAATGAAACAAGTTACATGGATTTCCTTATATACCCAGAAAAAATTTTCTTTAATAATTTACGTTTTCTATATAACCTTTTTCATGGTTTTCAAGCAGTCTTCAGTGTTCTGAGTTGCTGCTATTTTGGTGGTGAGATAAACAAACAGCTACTAAAAGTTCATTAAATTCTCTCTAAATGTGTATTCAAATAACCCAAACAGGTTCTAATTAAATAGCACTAGCTAACATCTACTGAGGTTTTATCAGGATTTTGCCCTAAGCATTCCAAATGCTATCTCATGTAATTCTCCAAAACCTTAAGGCTGATATAAGTAATTCTATTTTATAGAAAAGGAAACGAGGTTAGAAGTTTATAGAGATTAGTCTTTTTATCCAAGGTCACAAGGCTAAGTGGCCAATCCAGGCAGCTTGCTGTCAAAAATTTGTATGTGCTTTTGTTATATGGTTTCAGAATGGTGGGAATTATGGAAGAAAAGGATACAAAAGCAAGGCCCTATAATACAAATGATAGAGGACTCACAATGGACAGAATTATTTGTGAATAAACCGAATAATAAAAATAAAGCAGATTATTTCCATATCCACTGCTCTGCTATGCAAAGTATTATGGTATTATGCTTTGCAATATTAATGGGCATGAACAAGAGTTTTGCATAATTCAGATACCTCTAGGGAAGCAACTTCAAATCATTCTTATTTTATGTGGTTTTGGTCCCTTGACCCAGTCCTTTCAAAGAAGAAAATGACCACGAAGCGTAGACAAATTCAGCAGTAAAAGAACTGGAGAAAACTAAGCAATCTGAACACCATAAAGCAGAATGTATTATCTCATCTTAAGTTACTGAGAAAGAAATTTACTCTAGCACTTATAGTAAAATATGAGTATAACCTATATGATTACCTGGAAACAATAGATATCAAGGAAATTGTTTTGTATATTAAATCATATAGCTAATTTGTAGACCTAATTATTTCAGGCCTATTAGTACTAATGAGGAAAATGCTTAGTCACTGGGTTTGCTTGAGACAATTTTATATATATATATATATATATATATATATATATATATATATATATATATATATATACATAAATGTTCAAAGTTATGAGCTGAGATTTACCAAGTAG
>NC_034613.1:72219741-72255760 GCF_900095145.1 Mus pahari | reverse complement strand
TATATATATATATACATATATATATACATATATATGGCAATAAAAAGGAAAATCAAAGCCATAAATGGGAAAATGCAAATTTATGAACAAATATTTTCCACTTTATCCTTGAAATCCAAACATATATGAAGAACAATTACATTTTAAACATTAATGTGCTTTTGGAGTATTAGATTTCCATCCTATTTTATAGATTCAAATAGGGGATAACTTAGAGCATAGCAGGACTACAAATGGCATTGTTTAGACAAACATATCATGTCAGAATTATCCTAGCATCAGCATTAGGAACATTATGAATGTTAAGATTCCAGCTTATGCTTTAGTAACCAGCATGACATGTTTCAACAGAATACATAAATTAGAATTGGTTCCCTAATGCTCCAATTATTTATGAAGGTCTTACTCTCAAAAGAAAAAGCTTAGAAAAACCAACTTATTAAAATCACTGGAAATTAGCAGAAAAATATAAACTTGCCCTCCAGTTACGCAGTTGTAATCTACATCATGAAGAAATGAAAAGACAATAGAGAAAACAGGATTATAAGGAATAATAGAAAGTCTGCATCTGATGTTGTACAGATATTATAAAATGTATTCATTCTACTTTTCTCTTAGGGAAAATAAGTTCTCTCTCATTAAAAAATAAAAATGACTAAGAGTCTGCTCATATTTGCATAACTATCTTTACCATTTTTTTCAGGAAAGAGACAACTCAGTTACATATTTAATGAAAATTCAGTATCTTTCTGAGTCACTCCCGAAGATTTACTTTTTTTGAGCTGGCATATTGCAACCTAGTAGGGAACCATCAGCTTCCACACTGGAGAAGGAAAGATCAGATACATCAACTGAACAAACTCAGTGTTGACCATTACAATATTCTTGGCATGCTGGTTATATAAATGACATTCAGAAATATATTGTAGAAAAAAAGAACCTAAGTTTATTCTTCTTTTTCAAAATTGGTAGTGGGAGAAACTGCTTAGTTTCTTTCCAAATCTGTTCATCTTCTTCCTGGGCTCAATACTGATACTGTTTTCACATTGTCTTTATAGTCATGGGCTCATGTCCCATGTCACAACCAACAGACTAGGCTTGGCTCATGACAAATCCTCATGAGCCATATTCATCCCGCATCTCCCTATTAAATTCCTAAGATGTTCTGAATACAAAAATATGGAAGAAAATTTGTTTCACATATGATTTTATAGTGTCCATTTTAGGACTGTAACAGAGAAAAAAGTAAACTTCTCCTACAGAAAGCCAGCAAGATAAAGGAGCTTACCAGTCAAAATGGTTAATGTTGATCACTTAGAACATTACTTTGTATACAAATTCATAGTGTGAACAACAATTGGAGTTTATATTTCACAACTGTGAACAGGATCTTTGAACTAACCCCAGTACAAATGAAAGAAGCAGTGAGAAATGAATCAAGGCATACGTAATCATAGCACATAAATATATTAAGTTCTTGGGATCACATTAAAAACAGAAAAAAGATAGATATTGAATGAAGTAATAAATGGAACAGGCTAGCTAGCCAGAAGGACTTTCAAACTCTAATCACTGGTCTTAGTTTTGAAAGCCTGAACAATTTGATTAACTTGTAAACCCATCATTTATATACCAAAATATACTATGAAAACGTGATATGTACATGTAATTTCCATGATACTTAAAAAATACCCTAATAAATGATAGCTATTGCAGTGGCCATGGTAGACAGATATTAAAGATGGTTCAGCCTAACAACCAAGATTAGTATAGGAAGACTGGTATCTCCACGAAGGCCAGCTCAGATAGATGACTGGTAAGAGGCTAGTATTTCTCCACACCACATTTGCCATGAGACTACATAAGCCCTACCTTCATGAAAATTACAACTTTGTAACTCATTGAAATTACATTCAGTTATTGCATGACTTTACATAATGGAAATGTTGTTCAGTGAAATAGTTATCATATTCAAGTAGTTCCCATTTTTTATACCTTGAACTGTTACTGAGATTTTCACGCATCTGACCTTAACTTTTCCTGGCCCATTAAGAGACTTACTTCGATCAGTAATGATTGTTCTAGCTTCTTGATTGCTGGTTTTGTTTTTCAAATTCTGGGCAGCAGTAATGAGTTCTTCCAACTGGGGGCGTCTCTGTTCCAAATCTTGCAGTGTTGCCTGAAAGAAAAAAAGATCTATTGCATTAGGAGTTCTCCAACACTGTAATTTATTTTTCAAATCAGCCAAAACACTTTTAGAAATAAAAATATGTAATGATATGAATCTCCAGTTTGCAAGGCTTTATAGAAAAATTACTGAATGCCAAATGTGTCTCACTCTTTGACAAAAGATGATTTCCAACGAAAATCTTAGAAACTTGCTTCTGTACCTAAGAACTAACATGGAGTCATTTTCCTACTATCTGAGTTCATGCAAAAATCAATTTATTTAAAAAGTGTAATTTAGACTTATGACAGCATATTTTAAAAGGGTTAGTTACATTTGTAATCTCATCAAACAGCATTACATATATATGCATATATATGTATATGAAATAGAAAAATCCCATATATCATTTAAGATATATTATTAAATTTCTTTGTAACTGAAATTTATCACATATATTATGATAAGCTGATACATATCAAGGACAGCAGATTCCCTGAAAGTTGCCTGAAAATAAAAATCACCAAACTTTTTTGATCCATTTCAGACCTAATGAGTTAATAAAGAGCTGGTAATACTCATTTGCAACAAATTCTCTACTTCACCATTTGACTATGAATGTTTGGATAGCAACACTTAAACACTAGTCCTCAGACTCTTCCTTTATTTAAATATTTTTATTTATATGTGGTATATGAATATACATGTATGCAGATGCAGTCACCTATCTATGTGCACATTGAGATCATAGTGTCAGGTGTCTTCCTCCATTTCTCTCTACCTTATTACTTTGAGACAGGGCATTTATAAGAATGTACTGATCATGATTTTCAGAAAGCCTCAGGGATCCTCTTTACCCTTGGAAGATGGAATCCGAGAGGTTGGACTAGCAAGTTGATTATGTTTTTGTGACAACACTCTTAAACACTGAACCACCTCTCAAAGGCTCATATAAATTAAATCATAATTTCTACTTCATAGTGTCTTTTTATACCATGCAAAATAATAAAGTGAACATTAGAAACAATTAAGTTTAATCTTAATATATAAGAACTTCCTTTTATCTTCAAGAATCAATCTCCTCTATTTGCCACCCTAATATCTGTATTCAATGGCCCAAATCTTAATAATAAGGACAAATGTGTGAAAAATTATTAACCTACCTCATTCTTGTTCTAAAACTTAATATATTTTACTTTAATTAAGTGGCATAAACAATAATTACTATTAATTAAAATCATTCTGACAGATGTTATATGTAGATTTTTATTTTTATTTTTACTTTTTTACCCTAAGTCCATAGGCTATCTACTTATGGTTCTTGATCATCCTAGCAGCATTGGGTATGAGTTTTATATCATGGGTGGGCTTTAAATCCAAACAGATATTGGTTGGTTACTCCCACAAGCTTTATGATACAATTATACTAGTATATCTAGGAAACAGGATACCAATGTAGATGAGATTTGTGGCTGAGTTGGTATTTATGTTTCTTCTTAGGTAACATGTACAGTACCTTCCAGTACCAAAGACACTACCACATAGGTATTTATGTTCAGGGTGCTTTTCCTGAATTCAGGATTGTTTTACCTAACCTGGTTATTATTGTTGATGGTGTTGTTGTTGGTGGTGGTGGTGCATGTACATTTCCATATGAACCTGATAATTATACTTTAAAGGTCTGTGATGAATTGAAAACCTGTTGGAATTTTTATGGGTATTACATTGGATCTCTAGATTGTTTTTTGTAGGATGGGCATTTTTACTATATTAATCTTACTGATCTATGAATATAAAGAGATCCTTCTATCTCCTACTATCCTCTTAATTTTCTTTCTTTAGTGTCATAAAATTCCTGCAATACAAGTCTTTCCTCTGCTTGGTTAGAGTTACTCAAAGATATTTTATATTATTTGTGGCTATGGTGAAAGGTATAGTTTCCCTGATGTCTTCTTTTAAATTTACATTCGAGTCTTATTACCCCCTTGGTCTCCCTCCCACAGTTCCTCATCTCTTCCCTCTTCCCCCTTGCCTCCAAAGCAGGTACTTAGACCCAATCACTGAGCTGGAGTTGGGGACACCTAATTAGGTTGAATTAGGGGAAGGATTGAAGAAGCTGAAGGGGGCAGTGATTTCATAAGAAGACCAGCAGTCTCAACTAACCCAGACTCCAGGGAGCTCCCAGAGACAGAGCTACTAACCTGATGCTGTCTCAGTCCATTTATCCTTTGTATATAGGAGGACTACTGATTTCTGTGAGTGTATCTAGCCACTTTGTGGAAGTTGTTTATCAGCTGTAGGAGTTCTCTGGTAGAATTTTGGGAGTCACTTATTCATAAATCATATCATCTGGAAATAAAGATACTTTGACTGCTTCCTTTCTGATCATTAGTTAGCCTACCTGTTTCTGGGTATGGGGAGAAGAGAAGCTACTGCAGATAGTCTGCTACAGAGTTAGTGATGAGACTGGGGTATTAGATTGGGAAGAAGTGAATATCTTCAGTTAGACTACCTGCTTCCCTGGCTGCAGTATATCTCTTATTTTTGTTCTCTTAATAACAAAATGCGAAATTGTCAGACTTCCAATGCAATGCTAAAAAAAGTGAAAGACGAAATTTGGTAGCTAGTAATAGATCTGGACCTTACTTATCTCTTACGCCCTTTGACTCAAAATGATTTTCTAAGGATTTTGGTTTTGGAAAGGGCAAAGCTGGATCATTCTTTCATATTTCCTTTGTGAATAGGTAAGGGTGAGATAAGGCTTCAGATTTAATCTCAGTGACTACTGGTAATATTAAAATAGTATGAAAAACTTGATCAAACAGTGTACATTTATTTAGAGCATTTCTCTCTGCATTGAAAAATCAGAGGGGCTAGCTTTTAACAAATCTTCCACATTTGTAAGTTGTGATTGCTCAGAAGAAAAATCCAATTTTCAGGTTTCTAACTTTTATGGTGTCTTTATATAAAAGTGTGTTTGAAATATGGAACAAATTGCCAAAGACAGCTATTGAAGTAAGTAGAATAAGGAAGTTGGATGGTGCTGGACAAATTTTAAAGTAGGAACTATAGTTGCAGACAGATTTTATAAAACGAGACACATTCTAGTGTTAGAATGCTAAAGTTGGTAATCTGTGACACAGCAAACTGACCTCTTCTTAAGTGCAGGACTATAGTTAATAGGTTATATTCTTTAAAATTGTTACCCTGAAACTACAGATAAAGTCAAATACTCAACTCAGACTTGATAAAGAAACAAATACATGTAGTCAAAAGGAGAAATTTATCCATATTATTCATTCATATTAGTACATGCATTTTCAAAATCTACATATTCTAAGGGCTCTGGATGTAGCAGTGAACAATGTATTTGTTATGGTAGCATAAATAGTGAAAGCTATTTTTAATACTTGAAAAGTTTTGGATAAGAAGTAACTACTAGATTATTTTTCTTTCATTGCATATTAGTTCACTCTCAAATGTTAATATCAGTATTTGCTTTTTATTTGCAGGTATATTACTTGATGTTTGCTCTACTTCTGTTTACTTTTGAGATTTTCAAGTTCCCTTGAGAAGTGTTTTATAAAAGTAACTCCATCAACTTTCACTTGAACTTTCCCAGACTCTAAATTAATCCTGACCACAAGAAACAGCTTCTACTGCTGAAATTAGCAAGCATGTCAATTTAGGCTTAAAACAAGCCATTTTCTCCTCTGATGAACAGAATTCATCTCAGGCTATTGTGAAACCTGTTCTCTAGTTGAGCAATTCTCTAATTCTGCTGACAGACACATGCTTTGTAAGCATCCAAGAAAATTATTAATGACATCCTTTTTAAAACCCTCTTAAAAATGGGAAGACCTTCACATCTGCAACATAACCGGGCATTTCTGAGGAAAATCGCAAAGCTTTATTACATTCATTGGTCAAGACATACAAACTTCCATTTTAAAAAGTCTGTACAACAATGTATTTTCCTGTGGAACTTAGCAGACATTAATATTCTCCCTTTAAAATAGATTTTCTGTATGGTAGAATAAGAACATTCTTTGATTTGCTTTATAGATAAAAGGAAATGACAAGTATTTTCTATTAATATATTATAAAATAACAACTGAAGGACATTTTCTAAGAAACAGAACAGTATAATATAATGTGAAAAAAGATTAGGTTTTCATTTATTTTTCCTTTTATGTATATTTTATTTAATTGGTTTTTATAATTTCCTTGACTCAGAAATATAAATGCATTCCACAACTTGTCAAATGCAAGGAGTTTTATTTGTCTACTATAAAGCTATCCAAATGTCAGAAAGTACTTTAGATTAAATCATTATTTAAGGTACATACCTCCTAAATATCTATCTTCCAAATTCCATTCTGTGCCCCAAAATGCTGTCCTCACCAGATGCTACCCTCTCAAATACACTGTGACTCTAATCTCCATCCTCAGATGAATTTCAGGGGGCCTTTATCTTTCACCTTTCTCACTGGAGCTTTACTCATGCTAATGGTAATGGAGTAGAATGCTAAAAGCTCATGTTTATTTCTTTGCTATGCGCCAAGATTTTTACTACATAAATAATTTACATGAATAAAACTAAAGCCATTACATGCTTAACAGTACTTAAGCATGATAATTTTTTGTATCTACATGGATTCTATCATTCTGCAATAAACAAAACACAGGAAAAGGAAGGAATCGATGCTACTTCTAAAGAGACCTAAGGCAGCTATCAGGCTTTACTACAAACAGCTTACCCCTTGGAGATGAGAAATCATCATGGATTCCACTAGCTGAGCAAAGGTGGAGGGAAAAAAAAACTTCAAATACAAAGTGAATCAGAACTCTTTAATCCTACTAAATCCCCCCAGGGTTGAGGGAAATGGTTATAAATAGTAATCCTATAAAAAAGGAAGTTAAACAGTGAAACCATATATTCTATAAACTAGGTCATTTCAGGTTCTCAGAAAAATTCTATTATCACACTCCCTCTAAAAGGAATTATACCAAATGATACTAACATAGAAAACTCTAGAGTGAAGTGAATATTCATTTCTTCTATAACTAAGGAAAGACCTTAACCACGATTTTTTTCTATTAAACATTCTTCATATAACTTATTTTTTTAATATAGTTTCAATTACAACAAAGGCTTATGGTAATTTTCAATTGTTGCCATTTTAAAGAAACAAACATGAATTAAGCTTAAATATACTGATAAAATTTTTATATAACTTTAAAAATACCCACAAACACTGCAGAGGTAATCTAGTTTATAACTTGTCATATATAGAAAGGGATAAGCTTTGGGTGGGACAGTTACTATAGCTTTTTTATAGCTGAAAAAGGCTTTACCATTGTTTGTACTAATCATCTGTCATTGAAAACTTTACTTTTCTTGTCTCCTTCCATATAGATAGCTGATTCTCCAAATAGATTGGCCGAATGCAGCTCTGCCTTTATTGCCCTCCAATTCTTCATTTATCATACATTTAAACACATTTTTCTATGTGGTATAACTTTCCTACTCATTCTCTAAATGATCAGTATGTCTACTGATAAGTTCTTCTTAAGTACTTCCTAACCATGAACTTAGTTATCCTTTTGCTTGTTATTCATCAAAGACATTCTTTATTAATGACCATTTTCATGTGATTTGAAACTTTCAGGAACACAAGAAATCTCAAAGAACTCCCTTTTTCTCTTCACCCAGATTTATAGAAAACATTGCTACATCAGTCAGTGTGTGTATGTGTGCTTGTGTATCTGTAAAATCTGTCCACAAAACAGTCCATTTATTTTTCTGGACAATGTGATAAAAGTTCAAAATATGTCTCTTAAGCAGAATATGGTAATATATGTCTGTAAGTCTAGCATTTGGGATATTGAATTAGGAGGACTGGCCTGAGTTTCAGGCAGCCATGGGACACACAGTGAATACCATCCCAGTCAGAGCTACATTGCAAGCCATGACTTAAACACTGAACTTCCTGGTTTTTCCTTTTCCAGTTTTCAGAGAACATATGCTTTATGTGCCTATCTCTCTAACCTATATAGTTCCATCATTTGTTTGTTTCTTTGTTTTTTGTTTGTTTCTTGTTTGTATGTTTATTTTTTGTTTTGCTTTTGTTTGGTTGTTTTTCTCTTTTCTTTTCTTCTCTTTTCTATTTTTTTTTCTTTTCTCATTTCTGCTAATACCCCAGGATATATACTTAGACTTAAAGACCCAGAGCTAGAGCTAGGCTTTCCAAGTAAGATGGATTCTGGTAGAGTTCAGGATTTATTTCTAAAAAGCAAATCCTTTCCTCTATATGATCTTAGCTCATTTTCTAAGCTGCGACATTGTACATATCTTTAGTAGGATAATCTTACCCACCTTTCTTATTCTCAATATGGTAGTAACCCCACCAATGGCCTTCAGAGCTATCCTTTTTTTTGTTTTCTGGGCTAAGCTCATGAACAGGATTTAGGTTTCATGTTTTCTTTGTCTTCCTTTATCTAAATTATATACATGCTTTCTTTGACATTGATCTTTGAAGAGGTTTGAATATACTTGGCCCAGAAAGTGGCGCTATTAGAAGGTGTGGCCTTGTTATAGTAGGTGTGACCTTGTTGGAAGAAGTGTGTTATTATTAGGGTGGGCAATGAGACTCTCCTCCTAACCACATGGGAGTCAGTCTTCTCTTAGTGGTTTTCAGATGAATATGAAGAACTTTCCATTCCTCCTGTGTCATGCCTAGATGCTGCCATCCTTCCGACCATAATAAGACTGAACCTCTGAACCTGTAAGTCAGCCCCAATGAAATTCTGTCCTTATAAGAGTTACCTAATCAGCCATCATTGGGAAGAGAGGCCCCTTGGTCTTGTAAACTTTATATGACCCAGCACAGGGGAAGGGCAGGGCCAAGTAGTGGGAGTGGGTGGGTAGGGGAGCAGGGGCGGGGGTGGGGTATAGGGAACTTTCGGGATAGCATTTGAAATGTAAATAAAGAAAATAATAATAAAAAAGTTAAAAAAAAGAGTTACCTTGGTTATGGTGTCTGTTCACAGCAGTAAAACCGTAACTACTAAGAAGGTATATTCTTTTGTTTTAGGATGAAATGTTCTATAGATATCAAATGAGTCCATTTGGTTCATAAATTCTGTTAGTTTCACTATATCTGTGTTTAGTTTCTGTTTCCATAATCTGTCCATTGATGAGAATGGTGTGTTAAAGTCTCCCAATATTATCATGTGAAGTGCAATGTGTGCTTTGAGCATTAGTAAAGTTTATTTTATGAATGTGGGTGCCCTTGCATTTGGAGCACAGATGTTCAGAATTGAGAGTTCATCTTGGTAGATTTTTTTTCCTTTGATGAGTATGAAGTGTCCTTTTGTTGGTTCAACTGGCAGTCAGCATCTAGAAGAATGCAAATCGACCCATTCTTATCACCCTGTACAAATTTCAAGTCCAAGTGGATCAAGGGCCTCCACATAAAACCAGAGACACTGAAACTAAGAGAAGAGAAAGGGGGAAGAGTTTTGAATACATGGGCACAGGGGAAAATTTCCTGAACAGAACACCAACGGCTAATGTTCTAAGATCAAAAACTGACAAATGGGACCTCATAAAATTGCAAAGCTTCTGTAAGGCAAAAGACAATATCAATAGAACAGCAACCAACAGATTAAGAAAATATCTTTACCAATTCTATATCTGATAGAGGACTAATATCCAATATATACAAAGAACTCAAGAAGTTAGACTCCAGAGAACCAAATATCCCTATTTAAAAAATGGTGTACAGAGCTAAACAAATAATTCTCAACTGAGGAATATCGAATTTCTGAGAATCATCTAAAGAAATGTTTAACATTCTTTCTCATCAGGGAAATGCAAATCAAAACAATCCTGAGATTCCACCTCACACCAGTCAGAATGGCTAAGATCAAAAACTCATGTGACAGAGATTTTGGCGAGGATGTAAGAAAGAGGAACCCTCCTCCATAAGTGGTAGGATTGCAAGCTGGTACAACCAGAACACACACAGTATGCACTCACTATAAGTGGATATTAGCCCAAAAGCTCAGAATATCCATGATACAATTCACAGCTCAAGAAGGAAGACCAAAATGTATATGCTTCAGTCCTTCTTAGAAACGGGAACAAAATACTCACTGGAGAAAATAAGGAGACAAAGTCTAGAGCAGAGACTGAAGAAAAAGTCATCCAGAGACTGCCCTACCTAGGGATCCATCCCATATACAATCACCAAACGCAGACACTATTTTGGATGCCACGAAGTGCTTGCTGACAGGAGCCTGATATAGCTGTCTCCTGAGAGGCTCTGCCAGAGCCTGAGGAATACAGAGGTGGATGTTAACAGCCAACCATCAGACTGAGCACAGGGACCACAATGAGGAGTTAGAGAAAGGACTGAAGGAGCTGAAAGGGTTTGTAACCCCATAGGAGGAGCAACAATATCAACCAACTAGACCACCCCACCCCACCCCCAGCTTTCAGAGACTAAATCACCAACCAAAGAGTGAACATGGAGTGTGACCCATGACTCCAACTGCATATGTAGGAGAGGATGGCCTTGTTGGGCATCAATGGGAGGAAAGGCCCTTGGTCCTGTGAAGGCTAGATTGCCCCAGTGTAGGGGAATGCTAGGGCAGGGAGGCTGAAGTGGGTGGGTGGGTAGTGGAACATACTTAGAAACCGGGGGAGGGGACAGCGGGTTTCCAAAGGGGAAACAGGGAAAAGTGATGACTTTTGAAATGTAAATAAATAAAATATCCATTAAAACCCCCTATGACAATCATGTTTGAAAATTAAATGCTAACTACTTTGTACAATGTTTCCTAATTGAACTTTCAGCAAATATTATTTAATACTTCTCATGTGGAACTTAAGAAGGCATATGGTGTTTTGTAACTGAAGAAGGCATAGGGGAAATATCAGCGAAGAAGAAAGACTCCCTTACTCTTAAAAATATGCTGATAATGGGATCACACTGTAAATAAGAAATCAAGATAAACATGAGTATTATAATAGGGGAAAATGTGACACATGGTAAAGGTATCCAAACAAATTTATGGATCAAGGGACACCTTCTTAAGGAGTTGCTTCATTGGCAATCATGTCTTCTTCATCTGCATTTCACAAAATTATATAATTGCTGTTACTAATAGCCACTGAGATGATAATGAAAAAGCACAGAGGCCTTTTACTTCTAGGAAGTAACTGAGGACTTTTGCTTTCTACAGAATGTTCTTCACCAGTTTCTTCATGTTGCAGGCATAGTAGGAACTTTTCTTGGGAAATTCTTAACTCTAGCTTAAGGACTCCCAAACCATTTTGCAAAGGGGGCACGTTTCCACACAACCTTCCATTTCCCTTATATGATGTCACATTTAGTTTCCAATGGCTTTGCAACATTCCCAGGATTCTTTCGAATTTCCTTACACAAATACATGTTTCCTAATATATTTTCTTTTTGTTTTAATATGACAGATGTGCATTTGGATTATAGTATACCCATGGCTGTATCTTTAGATATTAAGCTTCTCATTAACACACTTTTAAATACATGGAATATTGTGATTCCATAATATTTTAATGTATTTATCAATTACTGGGATCTAGTAAACACGGCTCTTGACATACACTTTTTTATGGGTTGATCATTTAAGATCCAGTTGAATTATATTAGTATTTTCAGTTATCTCTTTTCATAAACCATTGGGTTGTTTTATTTTTTATGTTTGTAGCCATTGAAGTAAACATAGGTTCCCACTCTGCTCATGCAGCTTAAAATCTCTCGCATACCAAAGGATGAACAAAGCATCCTTTGTACTCAACAACCATTAGACTGGTTGGATGAAGTAATAAAAGATAATGAGTATGCTTGCAAACAAGTTCAGACAGAAAGATTACAACCTCTTTGAACAATAATTTCCCTCAGCAGACTGAAGCCTCAAACAGGGTCAGCTTTCATGAGCTTGGAATGCATGGAAAGCGTCCCTACCTTCATTCTTGAATTACAAAATTTATATATATATATATGATCTTCCCCTTTATATCAGTTTCCCACAACATATTTTACCTTGATCATAAAACCCCTAGGTTGGTAAAGAATAAAATTAAGATTGTTTTGCTCCGGTTTGGTTTGGTTTGGTTTGGTTTGGTTTGGTTAGGTTTGGTTTGGTTTGGTTTGGTTAGATTTGGTTTGGTTTGGTTTGGTTTTTCGAGAGAGGGTTTCTCTGTATAGCTCTAGCTGTCCTGAAACTCACTCTTTAGACCAGGCTAGCCTCGAATTCAGAATTCCACTTGCCTCTGTCTCCCAACTGCTGGGATTAAAGGCATGTGCCACCATGGCCCAGCAAAAGTTATGTTTTTTTTTTTTTTAAAGAACATGATAATTGTTAATTATTTAACTACTAATTTTATTTCATTTAATTCTTAATTATTTAAGCAATCATTGAAATGTGCCATGTAAATGTATATTATTTAGTTCCTTGGACACGTATTTCAATTTTTGAGATCAATCACAACATTTACACAATGGAGTACTACTCAGGTATTAAAAACAATGAATTTATTAAATTCTTAGGCAAATGGATGGATCTGGAGGATATCATCCTGAGTGAGGTAACCCAATCACAAAAGAACACACACATGATATGCACTCACTGATAAGTGGGTATTAGTCCAGAAACTTATAATACCCAAGATACAACTTGCAAAACACAAGAAATTCAGGAAGAAGGAAGGTCAAAGTGTGGATACTTTGTTCCTTCTTAGAATAGGGAGCAAAATACACATGGTCGGAGTTATAGATACAAAGTTCGGAGCTGAGACTGAAGGAAAGACCATCCAGAGACTGCCTTACCCAGGGATCCATCCGGTAAACAACCACAAAACCCAGACACAATTGCAGATGCCAGCAAGATTTTGCTGACAGGACCCTGATATAGCTGTCTCTTGTGAGGCTATGCCAGTGCCTGGCAAACACAGAAGTGGATGCTCACAGTCATCTAATGGATAGAACACAGGGCCCCAAATGGAGGAGCTAGAGAAAGTACCCAAGGAGCTGAAGGGGTCTGTAACCCTATAGGAGGAACAACAATATAAACTAACCAGTACCCACAGGGCTCGTGTTTCTAGCTGCATATGTAGCAGAAGATGGCCTAGTTGGCTATCAATGGGAGGAGAGGTCCTTGGTCGTGCCAAGATTATTTGCCCCAGTACAGGGGAATTCCAGGGCCAGCAAGCAGGAGTGGGTGGGTTGGGGAGCAGGGCAGGGGGAGGGTATAGGGGACTTTTGGGATAGCATCTGAAATGTAAATGAAGAAAATATCTAATATAAATGTAAAAAAAAAGGTGTATGCTTAGGGAGGGGAGATTTGCCTTCAGGAAAATATTATATACTAAATTAGTCATGTTTTTTCTTTGTTCTTGCAGTAAATATAATTCCATTCAAACTGGCATGAGGAAACTTTCCTTCCTAGACCTTGAAAAAGTCTGCGAACAGTAAACAGAAACTGAAAAAAAGCTGCAAGGAGATGATTTATTTAGTAATGGGAGCTGTGGAAATCACCCAAGGGTACCAACTATCAATGGACTGATTCTTTTCCTTTGTACTGATTTGTTGGAACAAATCAAGAGGATATTGGCAATGGATGAGTCCATTACTGGTCAAGTGAAGTGCTCAGAGGAGGAAGGGAATGGGAGACTGGAATGTAACAAGCAAAGGCCATGAAAGATAACCAAAGTGAATGGTAATGACATTAACAATACTTAAAATGAATAAGGTAAGGAATCAACATTTGAGTTATATAAGAGTTCATATAAGGACTGCACTGCACCTAAACCTCAGATAATTAGCATAAGGCACAAGAAGGGCATTATAAGGAGGAGAAAGCATGCACAAGTCACGGGAATGAAATAAAGTTTCAAATGAGCTTCATTTAGCCTAAGATTCTTTGAAAGTAATAAGTAAACTTAGAGAAAAGCAGGTTTTAGTTTGTTTTGAATTATTCTGTAATTGAAACATAATAATTATTCTATGGCAAGGCCTTGGAAATTAGTTTGAATGGATTATATCACATAAACAGTTAAGGAAAAATAAATTTTGGATGAACTAATGAAATTATAGAATAAACTTTAAGTACTTTGGTATAAAAATGATATTTGGATAGCATTAAAAGAAAGATATAATAGTTATTTAAGACAAGACCACTGAAAGGACCCTGATATAGGTGTATCTTGTGAGGCTATGCTAGTGCCTGGCAAACACAGATGTGTATGCTCACAGTCAGCTATCAGATGGAACACAATGCCCCCAATAGAGGAGCTAGAGAAAGTACCCAAGGAGCTGAAGGGGTCTGCAACCCTATAAGTGGAACAACAATATGAACTAATCAGTACTCCCAGAGCTCAGGTCTCTAGCTGCATATGTAGCAGAAGATGGCCTAGTCAGCCATCATTGGGAAGAGNGGCCCCTTGGTCTTGCAAACTTTATATGACCCAGCACAGGGGAATGCCAGGGCCAAGAAGTGGGAGTGGGTGGGTAGGGGAGAAGGGCGGGGATATAGGGGACCTTGGGGATAGCATTTGAAATATAAATGCAGTAAATACCTAATTAAAAAATTGAAAAAAAAAGGACACTGCCATAAACTGTTAAAAATTTTAAATTGGTAGCAGGATACTCTGTGGAATATATTCCCTTGTTCCTTTATAACAGTGATTTTGTTTATTTTGGGTTTTTTAGAGTCATAAAAATTGTTAGCTTATCAAAGTTAATCCCTCCCCTGAATAATTTAATGGCAAATTAATCAACTATTAGCATGCCATTTTGAAAGAAATTTCTTTTCCCTTTCAAAAAAAATAAGACAGTCCATTTCAAGCTATTGTGTAACAGGAAATTCAAAGGGCTGATTTACTTGTCAATTCATAAATCCCTTCACATGCAGAAAAGTAAAAGCTTCAGTTATAAGAGCCAGGAAGTAATGAGTTCTAAGTAGGAGATCACAAAGTAGAATTCCAAAGTCAAGAAGAAAGAATTATAGGCTACAATTTGTTGATAATGATTTGCAAATACATTTCTAAACTGATACAAAGAAGGCTGATATTTTTAGCTATTCAATATTAGACCTATTAGTTATTCTACATTGTTCAGATTTCTTGAAATCCCATTGTTCTGTAAATTTGGCATGTTAACAAAGGATAACTGGGACTTTTAAAAGACAGTGTTGTCGTGTATATCACATTTGTCAGCTTCCAGTGTATGAGCCAGTAATAATAATTGGTATAATATTTTCTCCTTACAGATAGCTTCGAATAAAGAAGAAAGACAAACCAACTTGCAGACTTATATATTTTGGGATTAACTTGCTCTTTTATTTTTTAGTATTAATGTCCATTTCATCATGAATAGGACCACTTTGGAATCTTTCTAACTTTAAATCATCAAGATAAATTATTCTATCTATTCAGAGCATCCTATAAAACAAAATGAGTAATATTCATGCTACAATTTTAAAATAAAAGATAAATCCTAAATTATGCTCATCAAAATATAACTATCTGACAGCATTACTTATATGCTCCCTGGCACAGACTACCCTTGGTTTTACATATTAAGAATGCTGCATAAAACCCACTGAAACCCCAAATAACCAAGGCTAAAAACTGATAGTAATTTTGTCCTGATCAATCTTGTGGACAGAAAAAATTGTTCGTAGAATTGCATGAGTAATATATAGGAGTGAGAACCCAGCCTTGTGACTCATGATTGATGACATAAAACAGAATTCTCAGTGAAGTTACTGAACTTGCAATTCAACTGGGGAGATGACCTGAAGATCCACAGAGGTGTGCTTACACACATAGTTATGCACTAACAGAATATATTAGGCAAATGATCAAAGAAACTGTCTACAGAGCACAGACTCTATCCTAAAGGGATGATGAAGAATGAAATTTTGATGTGATTATGTCCAGGGCAAGTGTCATAGGATAAGCCAAATTCTGAAGTTGGAGGATAAATAAGATTATTAATGACTGTGATGTGAGAGAAGAAAGTACAGTACAAAAAGTGAACTGAGCCTAAAGTGTTAGGCTAAGAATACCGAAGAGTTACTGGTGAAGAGGGGGAAGACTAGTTTGGTAGTTAGCAGAACTGTAACTTAGATAAAGTTGGGCACAGACCAGAAAGAGATTGTCGTGGACAATAAAAAACAAAACAACAACAAACCAATAACAACAAAGGCAGAGGGGAATTATTGGAGTAGAAGAATGTTTTAATAGAAGTGACATTTCAGAAATACTACCCTTGTACCACAGCATCTAACATCTGTTTTATGAGGGAACTAGGAAACTAAGTAGTAGGAGGCACAGAAGCTTTATCTAGTCCTTTGGATTAAGTTTCTTGTCCTGAAAACAAGTCACACAATGTAAATAACTTCATGTGTGTTTTTGCTTATAAAAAATTCAACAACAGGAACTAACCAGTACCCCCTGGGTTTGTGTTTCTAGCTGCATTTGTAGCAGAAGATGACCTAATCGGCCATCAGTGGGAATAGAGGCTCCTTGGTCTTCCAAACTCCATATGACCTAGCACAAGGCAAGGCCTGGGCCAAGTAGTGGGAGTGGGTGGGTAGGGGAACAGAGGTGGGGGGAGGGGTATGGGAAACTTTCGGGATAGCATTTGAAATGTAAATAAAGAAAATAATAATAAAAAAAAAGAATCAGAGGAAAGAGATAAAAAAAAATTTAACTCTACTTCACAAGGATAAAATAAATTCAGCTTCACTCTTCAAGAGAAATATTAAAGAATTTAGCTGACTTCATTTGTAATAATGTTTTAAAGTGAATGTGGCTAGAGATGGTAGTTTTAGTGCAGAAAGAATATGTATTTCTTAAGTTTATGCTATAAATAATAAACTGACTACTGGAACATGAGAAGAAATAGAAATTTCTCCAGAAATAAAATTTCAAAGATTATCATCAGCATTAGTAGGAATTATCAATGCAATATTTTGATGTCTCATTTTGTGAAGCTAACATTTTAATGTCCTTTCATATTTATTGTTTAATTAGATCTATACTATTTAATAGGAAATGAGTGCTCAGCCATCACATTTTTGAAAGCACTATAGGATGAGTTTAACTAAACTCTTCAAATATTAGGTGTTAATCAAATAAAATATTATGTTAAATCAATTTGGCTTTAGATGGAGAGATGGCTCAGCTATTAAAGCTAAAACAAATATTTAGTCTTTCATTTGTGTGAGTGTGTGTGTATGAGAGAAAGTGTGTGTGTGAGTGAGAGTGTGTGTTTGTGTGTGTGTTTGTACGTGTGTGTGTGTTTGTGTGTGTGTGTGTGTGTGTGTGTGTGCATGTGCACACACATGCTTGAGTGCCTGTGCACACTCTTGCATTTGAATGCCTGTGTGGACATGAATGCAAAGAGGAGAGAGATTGACTTTGAATGCTTTCTACCTTACTTTTTGAGACAACAGCCCTACACTGAATACAGAGATCATTGTTTTAGATGCAATGCCCGGACTACCAAGCCCACTCTGGAATAGGTTTGTCTGGATCCATACCTAACACTGAATTGTAAACATATATCACCACATTTGGTTTTGTGATGTGGGTATTGGTGATCTGTGGCTTTTATGTTTCAAAAATAATTTAGAGACACTATTTTAGGTACTGAAACCAGAAACCTGGAACTAATTATCAAATGTAGCTATGATTGAACTGATGGAGAGCAATAGATGCTACTATTCTGTGGCACTACCTGTAAAAAGCAAGAGAAGTAGATGAATGAGTGATTCTTTAGTGATGATTATAGTAATGTTCACAGTTAATCAGAATAGTTCAAGCCATATTGTCTTCCTTTCCTATCTTCAAATGGTGGATATTAAGTTTTGAATCACCAAAATAAATGGTACGGCTGTTCAATTCATGCTGCAAGTATAGGGATTGAATTGGGATCAGTTTATTCATCTGTAAAATGAGGATAATTACATTTATGTCAACCAATCTTGGGATGATTAAAGCTGTAGATTTATCTATATGCACTAAAGTACCTTAGGCAGAAATTAGTTAAATATGGCTAGCCAGGTATTTTAAATCTCTAAGTAACTAAGGAATATTTTATTTACAATATATTTAACCCTCAGGCTTCAGCTGTCGGGTTTCACCAAATTCTGAGTGCTACAAAGCAAAGGTGACATATGGTTAATAAATAATCATGGGCAGTCCCTAAAGGATGATATCTTAGTAGTTTGAAAACCTCTCGTACACTCACACAAAAAGCATCCAAATGAAGAATGGTGTGAACAAATATGCATCATTCTTCATCTCCAAGTGGCAGGTGCTTATCACTTGGATACATATACAGGGACAGATGTTGAATACTTGGATCTAACTCTTCCAAATAGACTCCCTTTGTACATTTCTTTTGCTGCTTTTCCAGACTGTAACATTAATCTTTTTCTTTCTCAGAAATTATGACTGGGGAAAAAGATAAAAAATTGTCTTTGATTGGGTGCTATGTGTCTAAGCCACGGTTTTAACTGTAAATCAGTTGTGAAGTTCATTTCTCCATAGGTGAGTGGAGTTGCGATTACAGAGTGTTAATACACTTGCAGGGAAGTGTTGCTGGGGGTAGGAAGTGTTAGACATTGATCAGGAGTTTAAGAAATGAGCTATTTATTCTTGTTCTCCTTAGAGAAAAATATCCCTGATAAAAAGTAATTCTACCCCTACCTCTCTCTCAAAAACATTTCATGATATAAAAGCTCTCTTCAGTAAACAAAGAACAGACTGTTATTAGGAAATATAAAATTATGATAGAAAAAAATTTCCCTATAGGAGCACAAATGGCTTTAACTCTCAACTGGAACTTGCAGTGTGACAGATTTTTAAAGGAAGTGGCATGCTTTCAGGGAGGGTGTCTGATACTCATTTCTAGTTCCTTGACCCCACTAGCTCCTATTCTATAAAATGGCTCTACATTAGCTCACTCTGCCAGTAAATCACACAGTTGTACTACCCCATGAAAAAAGCCCAGTTAGGGAGAGAAGTGTTTGATGTGGCATAGTTCCAAGAAAACACATGGCTTAAATGAAGCTGGTTCTGAGAAGAATGAACCCTTCAGGTCCTGTTTGAGCGGAAAGTGGCTGCAGCTTCTAAGCCTGTGCCAGGAGCAAATATCATCAGTGCTTAAAATGTTTGGTAGTCCTGCATACCTAATCAAGCCATTCACATTATAGGAATGTGTTAAGCTTAATTCTTTGCTTTATTGGGAAGGGTGCTCATTATTAGCACTAATTTAAGTGAATTTTAAGTAATTTAAAAATAAGCAACCCTCCTGGCAGAAAGGTTGCAGAGCCAAGTCTTTGCTCCCTATCCCCTGTTTTCGTGAAAGAAGGTAAGCTAAACTGTATCCTGCTTGCTGCCTTGCATACTTTAGGAGCTTGAGAATGGAGAGGGGAAAATGCTCAATAAATAAATCACCACTGAGTGGCTGGCTCTAACTTTCAATATGCCAACATCTCTCTCTCTCTCTTGTTTTCAGCCTCCTCTATGTTTTAACGACGGGCCTTATATGTAAGGGAAATTTTCTCTACAATAGTGGCTAGGGAATATGATAACAGGTTAATACTTCAAACCATACTGCAAAACCAAGAAGGCCAGAGGCAGAAGGCTAATTCTATGCTGCTTTTTTTTTCATAAGATGTATGCCATGTATACAAGTAATAATAAAAATAACACACTGTATGTGTTGATGAAGAAGACTTGACAATACTAAATATTCTCAAATCACACAGAGCAAAATGAGATGTCAAACATATTAGAAGCTTGAGAGATAACACTGAATAAGTTGTTTTCAGGAAGAGAGAATGAACTGAAACTGTGAGTTTGCTAGAGAAGGATGGTCCTGGTGAGTTTTCATCCACATTATCCATTCTATAATCTTTAAAAAGTAATATATGGGGCTGGTGAGATGGCTCAGTGGGTAAGAGCACCCGAATGCTCTTCCGAAGGTCTGGAGTTCAAATCCCAGCAACCACATGGTGGCTCACAACCATCTGTAACAAGATCTGACTCCCTCTTCCGGAGTGTCTGAGGACAGCTACAGTGTACTTATATATAATAAATAAATAAATCTTTAAAAAAGTAATATATGCCTCTAATTTCAGCTCACTTAAATAGAATACTCTCCCTGAAATATCAACTAAACATTTCCTTTCATTTTCTCCAAAAAAATACCAAGACTCTTAACTGTTCTACAGTTCAAAGTCCCATAAAGTGTAACTGTAATGACTACAAAAATAAGTGGGTGCCATACTGTCTCTATGTTTTCACATGCACCACTTAACCTACAGTCACAGCTACCATCAGAGGGAGACACTTTTATGTTACTCTTAGATGATGAGGAAAATGAGGCACAAAGATGTGATACAACACATTTCCCTATCTGATCCCCACATGACTACATATTTTTCCTCATGCTCCACAATAGGCTTCAATAGATGAGTAGTCTCTCAATGATAGCTAGTCAGTTATGAATGGGGAAACACTGGCACTCCAGTCTTTCTGACTCCTTATGTAAGCCCTACCTGCCTGGCCCAAGGCCTCTCCACTGTCTCTCTTGCTTTCTGTTGTAAATTTACTCCTCAATTTTCTGGCTCTGCATTCACAGGCCATTCAATCCATGAGTGCTTTACTCATGCCCTGTGTCTGAACTTGAATCCATTGGGTTAAACACATGAAAGGGGAAAGGGAAGAAAGGCCACACATCTGGTTTGTTTATTGATTTCTGACTTCATTTCCCATTAGACCACTTCTCTCCTTTATCTGTTTCATTATGGTTAGTCTACATACAATTTATCCCAAGATGAGGATATATGGCTATGGTTAAAGTAAATTTAAACTGTGAGAAAAATCGACAACTTAGCAAGCTTTCATCAGCTGTTACCCATGTTGGGGTGAAGCAGCTGTCTTTTTGTCATTTCTGCTCCTATAAATAACCCCTCACCTAAATTCCTATAAGTAACCTCAATAAAACTCACTATGTTACCGAGTTGGACTTTGGAGCTACCTTAGTTTGGTCCATGGTCAGCTCCCTATCTGTGATGAGTAGACATCTTTTCACTCCTTAAGCATATCTTTCCATCTCAAGGTCTACATATTAATCACACCTAGAAAGTCCCTTTTACTATGTAACATAACATATGCACTGTCCCAGGAATTTAGATCGATTGACATATTTGGGAAAGGACACATCATTCAATGCATTAGACACTATGAGACTTAGTAGCAGGGGTTATGAAATGTCACAGTTAAGAAAGCACAGAAGGCAAAAAGCAGTAAAACCCTGATTTTCTGTGGCAAACATGATTTGACTAAAAGTCTCCACAGACAGGAAATACTTATCACCCCTGTTCCCCAAATTTCATTTAAACTGAGATGCAAATGGAAGATAATCAAAGTTCTAGATTTAAGATATAATATGTAATTCAGTGACAGAGTACTTGTATAACCTGTATGTAGCCCTTAATTTTATCCCAAGCCTTCCTGCTCTTCCATATAATTATAATATATGAAAAGAATGAATCAACTCTCATTTCTGAGGAAGTCAGGGTTGTTGCTATTTTCTACTTGATAGATAGTGCTTTGTTGAGTTTTTTTTCCTTTTGTTTTTCTATAGTGCTTCAGTGGTGAAGCTTAGAAAATTTTCAGGATAAAGCCTTTATTTTTGAGGTGTGACAGCTTACATAAGGGGAGGCTGACTTCTGGTATCCTCTTCCTTAGGCTTTGCCCTTGTAACTCCTTTACATTCACCTTCTTGGCAATCTTAATTCCACTTTCATAGTTGAAACTCATCTACTTTTGTACTTCTTTGCTAGGCAACAACTACTACCAATAATTGGAAAGAATTTACTTATATTTTTTATTGTTACCATGGAGAGGGCTATTTTCTCATCAAGGAAAGAAAGTAGTACAGAGGGAGATGAGAAGAACCCCACATGAAAATTGAGAGTTAGCTTCTGTGTCTTTTCAACAATATCCAATTAAATCTTTTCACTTCCATACACAAAACAACAGGGACACAGTGGGTAGCAAATTTAGCCCAAGGATGTGAATGAATCAGTTGACTCTGTGATAATGTGCTGGAGAGAGGAGGGTGAAGAAGGTGGGGAGGCTGGTAGTCAATCCTGAAACAGAGGACTAAGAACAATGACAAAATGAGAAACAATTGATCATTATATAGTTGTTTGAATAGGTCTCACTCCCGAGAATTTTTGAGAACGGAGAAGAGGAGTATTTTTTCAAATTGGAGACATATAAACATGTAGACAAATGATGTAGCGAATGAGCAAATGTTTATGAAATGCAGAAAACATTTTCAATCCTAAAAAGGTTTATTTTTATTTCTGTTTCTATGTATGTATGCATAAATACTTGTAGGTGTTCTTGGAGGCGTGTTTGATGTATTGGATCCCCTGCTTTTCGAGTTTCAGATATTTCTGGTTTGACTGGTGTGGGTACTAGAATCCAAAGTTTCCACAAGAACAGCCACATACTCTTTGTTAAGATTCAAACTCTGGATAAAAGACTGGGATGTATGGTTGCTGGGAATCAAACTCAGGACCTCTGGAGGAGCAGTCAGTGTTCTTAGTCCCTGAGTCACCTCTTGTGGATGCCAAGAAGCACATGCAGAAAGGAACCTGATATGGCTGTCTCCTCAGAGGCCCTGCCAGAGACTTACAAATACAGAGGCAGCCAACCATTGGACTGAGCACTGGGTCCCTGATAGAGAAGTTAGAGAAGGAACAGAAGGAGTTGAAGGGGTTTACAACCCCATAGGATGAACAACAATATCAACCAACCAGATGCCCCTGAAACTCCCAGGGACTAAGTTATCAACAAAGGAGTACACATGGCTCCAGTTGCACATGTAGCAGAGGATGGCCTTGTCATGCATCAATGGGAGGAGAGGTCCTTGATCCCTATGAATGCATCACAGATGTTCCAGTGTAGGGGAATCAAGGGCAGGGAGGTGGGAGTGGGAGCAGGGGTTGGTGGAGGAATACCCTCATAGAAGCAGGGGGAGGGAGGATGGGATAGTGGGTTTCTAGGAGGGAGGGAAACTGGGAAGGGGATAACATTTGAAATGTAAATAAAGAAAATATGCAATAAAAATGGGGGGAGGGCTGACCTGCTTGCCCATTTAACATAAGGAACAGACCTAGCCTCCTGGTTCTCTAATTATCCCTTTCTACTCTAACTGGGTATGGCTGGCATTCCTTATCCTGTAGCCTGAACATTACGCTCCTGGCGCTGGGCTGCCCTTCTCCAGAAGTTTTTCTCTGTATAATTCAGATATTTTAGTAACCCACCCCTTTTCGCACCTTTGGCTTTCTGGGTGCTACACCTGTTTCCCCTCTCTCCCTCTTACTTTTCCCTCCTCTTCTCCCCACAGGGCCCAGCTCGAAATGGTTATGTACATCTGGACTGCTCCAGATGTCCCTGCTTCTAGTTATCTTCTCCCTTACATCTACAATAAGCTTCCTCCTTTGTCATACCTAGGAGCAGTCATACTTACTTCCCCTTTTCTTTTTATTTCTTTTTTTCATTTATTTGGTGCTAAAACCCAGGACCAGTCATGTTTCCTTTTTTATCTTTTTTTTTCTTCATTTTTTTATTCATTGGGTGAAGAAATAAAAAGGAAAAAAACAAAACAAAACAAAACAAGTTCAGCAGCCATGAAGCACAAAGGTACAAAGAAAGTGGACAACCAGAATGATTTTAGTGAAGAATCTTTAATGAAGAGCAGCCCAGGGGAGGGGTGGGGGTGGGGCAAGGAAGGCAGTAGGGCCCTGTAACAGGTCAGCTTTGATATGTTAAATAGGCATCTCAAATATTTGTCCTGGGCTTGAAATCTCACTCTTTTACCTCTGAGACCTGCCTATAGTCCCTCTATAATAAGCTTTAGATAAATAATTCTATAAGTTACAGGACAGAGAGATCTCTTTCTCTTTAGTATTATTCTATTCAAGTACAAAAAGGGGGAAAGACAATTCAAATAAAAATCAACTGACAGGATTTTAAGTTTTTAATTTTATGTTTAAATTGGGAAAGATGTGCTGTTGATTTATGAATGTGAAAATATTAAGGAAGTCCTGAAGTCTATGACGTGGTTGTACTTTATCACTCACTGGGTATTTTAAAAATTAAATATGTTGATGCTTCAATTAATTCTTTGAAATATGTACTCAACACATCATCTTCTATACAATCAATGTTATGAGAAGCATTTCTGACAAATTAGTTTCTTGTGCTTATCATGATATTGGAGGAATGAGAATAGTAATCAAAGATGCTACTCTAGACCTTTAATTTGTGTGTAAGGAGTACCAAGCAGCTCAAACTCCAGTACATACAGAAAATCCTCTTATGATAAGATGGTTTGTTTCTTGTGTGTTTTTCACTTCCTGGCAAAGCAAATCTAAAAAGCATCGACAACCAGACAAAGAAAGACAAAACAAGACACATAGAAATAGGCTGAGATAAACAGGAGACCTTCCTGACATACAGGACACTGCCCTTGCTTATGTAACATGATAATATTTTCAATTTCCCACTTCAGAACATATCAGACGAAAAGAATGTATCACTCCCAAATTACAAACTATTAAATACACAGTTAACAGCTGGGATGACTTTTATGAAAAGAAAACAGTAAGCTCTTTTCATAACATAAACTGAAGGTTTCATTAAGCAAAGTTGTAGGGAAAGCTACAAATCTTTTCAAACTCTCAGTTATTGCAGAATCTGTAAATCGCATGCTCCATTACTCCCATACAACCCAGGGAGATGTGTTCATATAATAGCATTTCATTCATGATTGAATTGACACCAAATGGTTGCCTCTTTGCAATATGTACAAAAATTACTGATTTTAAGACCTTTTTTTGTTGTTGGACCACCAAAACCTAACAATTTATTTTTTAATCATCCTTTACTTTTGATTGAAAAGACTCTTTGCTCACACATTATATCCCGATTGTAGTGTCCCCTCCCTCTTCTCATCTCCTTCTCTCTAACCCTACCTTCTGGAATCACTTCCTTTCTGTCTCTCATTAGAGAGGAAAAATATTCTAAGAAATAACAATAAAACATAACAACATAAAACATAATTTAAAAAGGCAAACCCCATCATAGTTAGCACAGAAAGAAAAATGAAAAAAGTATGCTATTTAAAGTATATATCAGTTATGTTGCTAGGTGTTATAATGGCTCTCATTTATTCTAACCTAATTCAACACAGGTATTACATGTTATATCATAGCATTAGCAGTCACTTGATAAAACCAGGAATTAATATGGAAGCTAGGGTCAGAATTTAATCAGAAAGACCAGACTCCTGAGATGGACCTCCAAGTATCTTAACCACTTTCATTCCCTTCAACGCTGGAGAATTTGCTAATGAGCACAGTGAATGTTAGAAAGGAGTTTTCACTTATGTAATTAGTATTAGTTTAGTTAAATTTTTGGTTAAAATATTTGAAAGGGATTACTTACTTTTTTAAGGACTGGACATAAAGTCTAAGAAGCTATAAAGCTTGTGCTTTTTTGAAATTATGTAAAATAATTAATGTCTAATCTATTCCACCATTCACTCTTCATTCAAAGAATGTGGTTATCTGACACCTCTCTCAAGTTCATTTAATCTTGTCTCTAGTGTTGAATGTGATAACAACACTTCATAGTTAAATGATAAGGGAGTAACAATAATCTGTCCTACTAAGGTTTTGCTATGTTTTAACTTGGCCAAAATAATCTAATAACCTACATGCATAGTAATATCAATTTAGAATTCTTTACACTGGGCCAAAACTTAGAAGTAAAATATAACAAAGTATGTCAACCTAAAAGCAGTTGTCTCCTAAAATCTTCACCTCTTTTTTTTAACAATACATTTAATGTTGTTTTAGCAATCTAACATTAAATTATTCATGGCTATATTTGTCCAACATACTTTAACTACCAGAACATTCATTAGAGATTTGTTCAATCATTATATAGCACATCTATTATATAAACCAATATTATACTTTCATTTTGGGGATGTTACTCAGATAATTATTTTTCCAAGTAATAACCAGAGTTAAAACATGAAAAATCTTATGTTCGTATAATTATCTGATGAAGGATACATGGACAAGTATGCCTGATTTTAAACATATGCACTTACATAATACATATGGAAAGAGGGTAGACTATATAAAACATCCTTACATAATGCAAAAAGTAAGCTTATGCGAAGGTAAAAATCAGGAATTCAGATATAGGACTATGGGGAGAACATTTTCTTTCACTATCAAGAAGGCTTATTTGGCTGACAAGATATACTGAATTGTAGGGAGTGGGGGTCATCAACACTGGAAGTTGAATGTAGAACTTTGTGCATGCTAAGAATGTTCTATGCCACTGATCTATGTCCTCAGCCCTCTCTCTGACATTTTTATCGTAACTCATCAATGTATTCTTAGTTGCCTCTCTGCTCACGCTTCACGTTGCCTACTATCACTCATCTAGGTATCAGTAAAAATAGATACTCAGGAAGGCAGTAAAAATATGAAACTTTTTGAGTTTTGAAATGATGCTAAAATGTTTATGATTTAGATTTTTGATAAGGTTATTCAACCACAAAAATCTGGAAGACTTCAAGCATTGTGGACAATTGACAAATAATCTGTATCTTTACAAAGCAAACATGTTTTAATCTAGTTTCTTTTTATTCTGCAGACATGCTCTAAAAGTTAATCTCCAAGTAGTAAATTGCACCTTAAGTTTTTCATTGTATCTATTTACACTTTCTTTGTAATTTGACCATGGGTAGATATATTTGTATATATTGCTTTTGGACAAGTCTCTTGGTCCCCTATTAGTCTTTCTCTTTAGCAATCTCCATTAATGCTAGTCAGACTCTAATAATCTTAAGAATCTACTTCCTGTTCCATATGAAGTCTTGACAAATCTTAACTATGAGCATCAAAAGTTTTAAAAGAATTTTAAGTATTAGCCTAAAATACTTTGACCCCAAAGAAGTTGTTGAAAGCAACTGGCCAAAGGCAAACATTGCATATTTTAGCAATCACAGTTGGTATACAATTTTGTATTTACACATACCCTTTTCATTCAAAAAATACTCGCTTTTACCATGCCATTATTTTTCTATTTAAAATTTCAATGAAACAGTAATAAATACAAAATTCTAATATTTGGATTCTTTTCCTGTAAAACACTCAACAATTAGTAAACTCATAGAACAAAACACATAATTAAATCCCACGAATCAGTTCAATATTCATAAATATATACATGACACATATTTCTACAAAGTGTGAATGTGTGTGTGTATGTGTGTGTGTGTCTGTATGCATGGTATTTGGGTATGTAATAAATACTGCAACAAAACCATTTTGGTTTATAACACATAATTTAATTTTTTTATTTAGTAAACTGAACATTTAATTTTTTCATATAGTTCCCCATAGAAATAATGAGCCTATTTGTAGTAAAACACTGTGATATCCTACTTCATTTCCCGTTGAAATGATGGATTTCCTATTCTTCTAGGTGTCCTGATGATAGGTATTTTTCCATCTCTTAGAAGTTCTGATGTTAGAAAGCCTTAAAGTGTCAACTTATGTTAGTTAACTATTTGAATTACTTTAACTGAGTACACTAAAAAAAACTAATATAAATTATATAATAGAATTTGTTGCTGATAGTTCCATAGGCTGTGATGCCAGCAAAGTATCTAACAAAAATACACTCCTTTCATATGGTACCTTTTATGTATCTAATCTTAATGGGAAGCAAACGGAGCATTCTAGTACCTCTTTTATGAAGGTAGCAATCCCATTCAGGGGAGCAGGGTACCCAGTACCTAATGTTGTTCTACACACCTCACCTGCTAATATACCAGCACTCTGGTGATTAGGGCCATAGCATGTCTGGTCTTGGATGGCTAAAAAGTTATCTTTTTTTTTCCTTTTTGTCCTTGATAATATCCTTTATTTAGAAGAGCCATCTAGATAAAATATGTAGTTTTTTTTTTCTAAAAAAGATTTATTTTATGTATGAGTGCTCTATTTGCTGTAAGCTTTTATGACAAAAGAAGGCATCAAACAGATGAGGGAATCAGTTCCCATTACAGATGGTTGTGAGTCATCATGTGATTGCTGGGAATTGAATTAAGGGCCACTTGAAGAACAGCCAGTGCTCTTAACCACTGAGTCCTAGAACATGGAGGTTTAAACCCAAGTCAGTCAATAATCAACTAGATGAAAATCAGAAATGAAGGTTGGAAAAGGTTGTTGTTGCCTAGTTCAAAGCTACATTTCATACATGAAACCTTTCTGACACTGAGTAGCACATACCCTATGTGTAACTTGATAAGGGCCTAATAAAACTCAAATTTCCTTCTACGTACACCAGTACACCATAAGAATTTGCAAGGACTACAGCCATTTCTGAACTTCTTTACTGAGATTTCATGACATTCTAACTTCTTCCTCTATCATATTGACCCAAATGAACAGTTCCAAAGAAATATATTCTGTACATTAGTTTCCATTTTATTAACTACTTCCAAGTAACCTAACCTGTATCATTATTGTTAAAGAAACAAATCTTTAACATATGACCTTAACTTCTGAAAACATTTATAGTGTAGTGGCTAGACTCTAACAGCCTGTATGTATTCTCACTAGTTATCCATTATTAAGTTTTGGAAGAATGAAAATGGGCAAGATTTCTACCTATCACTCAAAGTCAAAGGCAGCTGTCTGTGGCCATTGAGTGTCAAAGTATCTTTGGCATAGACACATGAAAGATTCTGGTTTGAAAATGCCTTAATAGAAGGTAGTTTACATACAAAACTCTAAGATTTTCTTCTAAAACAATTAAAAATCCTAATCTACCAAGAATAAATGTATTTTTTGAAGTACCTCAAATTCAGTTAAACCTAAATAGATTTTTTTCTCTTCAAGTCTGTAATGACAAATGACAAAGGGCTTTTAAACACTCCAGTATTATGTTCATTTTTTTGGTTCTGTCTCAGACATGAAATTTTTACCTTTATGCTTTTTTTATTTTAAACAAAGTTTTTATTAGATATTTTCTTCATTTACATTTCAAATGCTATCCTGAAAGTCTCCTATATCCTCCCCCCTGCCCTGCTCTCCAACCCACCCACTCCCGCTTCCTGGTCCTGGCATTCACTTGTACTGGGACATATAATTTTTGCAAGACCAAGGGCCTCTCCTCACAATGATGGCCAACTAGGCTATCTTCTGCTACTTATGCAACTAGAGACACGAGCTCTGGGGGTACTGGTTAGTTCATATTATTGTTCCTCCTATAGGATTACGGACCCTTTAGCTCCTTGGGTACTTATTCTAGCTCCTCCATTGTGGGCCCTGTGTTCCATCCAATAGATGACTGTGAGCATCCACTTCTGTATTTGCCAAGCACTAGCATAGCCTCACAAGAGACAGCTATATCAGGGTCCTGTCAGCAAAATCTTGTTGGCATATACAATAGTGTCTGTGTTTGGTGGCTGATTATGGGATGGATTTCTGGATGGGGCAGTTTCTGAATAGTCCTTCCTTCAGTCTCAGCTCAAAACTTTGTCTCTGTAACTCCTTCCATGGGTATTTTGNACCCCATTCTAAGGAGGAACTAAGTATCCACATTTTGGTCTTTCTTCTTCTTGAGTTTCATGTGTTTTGAAAATTGTATCTTGCATATTCTAAGTTTCTGGGCTAATATCCACTGTCCCTCAACAGAGGAATGGATACAGAAAATGTGGTACATTTACACAATTTAGTACTACTCAGCTATTAAAAACAATGAATTTATGAAATTCTTAGGCAAATCAATGGATGTGGAAAATATCATCCTCAGTGAGATAACCCAATCACAAAAGAACTCACATGATATGTACTCACTGATAAGTGGATATTAGCCCAGAAACTTTTTTAAAAATCAGCATACAAAGTGTTAGACTACCATAACATTTCCAAACAGCGTTTTAGTAGATTCTCCTTCCTCCTCATCTTCCCTGATACATGCTACCTTGATCTCATGTTTTCTCCCCAGTATGTACTTCATTTCCATATCTCATTTTATCTTTATCATTCTTCCCCTCCTACCTTGGTACCTACTAATTGGATGTGCAAATGTCTGTCACTTTTTTAGCCAATGATAAACCATTGTTATCCAGAGAAAATGACATACAACCTATTTAGTCATCTAAGATCAATTTTTGTTTTGAAGTATGACTGGTTACTTTAAAAATATGAATACCATAATTATGGATAATAATAAAAGTACAAAAGGGTATTTTTCAGAAATTATCATGATCATCACAAAGAATTCTTAAACAATATGGAAGACATTTAACTTCAGGTTTAGCATTCATTATTTACCAAAGACCAGAGAAGCATGAAATTTGATGTTATATTTTTATAGATTATAAAGATGAGGTTCACAAAATTTGATGTATCCCTTAAGAGTAATGTACAATGCTTTATATTGCTGACTTTAGACAAAGTTCATGTTGTTTCCATAATTATAAGAAAAGGCAGGAAAAATGTTAGCATGACATTCACATTGAAGAGAGACATATGTTCAAATTATGGTAATACTGATTTCAAAAGACTTCATTTTTATGTGTGCATGTGTATGCCACGTGCATGCAAGTGTCCACATAGACATAAAGAGGGTACCATATCTCCTAGATATGGTCTTTCAGGACATTATAAGTGAAAGGACAAGGATACTTGGAATTGACTAATTATTTGTCAAAGATCAGCCAGTGCTGTTAATAACAATATTATCTCTCTATCCCTGTATTAATGTTCTTTACTGCAGTGCTCAGCTCTTGTTATGAATAAAAGCTTCTATTTGGAGATGACATTTGAAATTTTTACAAAGAACAACATAGGTTGTGTGGGGGAAAAAGAATAAAATAATGACAAAATGCTTCTTGTTTGCCTCTGCTGAAAGTCATTTTCACATGTTTATTAAATCTATTATCCTTCTCTTGATGTGTAGTGAAAAAAATGAATATTTATGTTCATTTTTATTTCTTTTCAAATGACAAAATAGTATCCTGTGTTCATTTTTCCTTTATAGCTTGCAAATTTCACAACTATTTATAGAACTCTACAAAGAAATAAGAAAACAGAACAAAAACAAAGAAACTCCCATATTTTAAGATTGTTATTCTAAATACAAAAAGATAATGTTGGGTTCAGAAACTGACTCTTCTTGTAATTATTTATTAATCAACAATCAGCACCCATATGTGAATAATTACTGACTATATATAGCTTGATAAGCCTGCTAGCATGCTTATCTGGATTACCTATGGACATAGGTGAGACTTCTCAATTAGATTCTCTTTTGTTGCCATGATAAAATACTCTTGTCAAAGAAACTTAAAGAAGAAAGAATGTGTTTTGTTTTATACTTCAAGAAGAATCAAATGCATAATGGTAGGGAATTTGTAGAAGCAGGGATATGCAGCTAATTGTAGTATACATGCAATCCTGAAGGCAAGAACAAACAAGAAGTGATGCAAGTTTATAGAATCATATAACTTACCCACAATGGTATTCTTCCTCTAGCAAGTCTCTACCTCTCAAAGATATTATAACCTTCCCAAAAAGTGCCACTAGTTGAGAACCAAGTATTTAAACACACAAACCTATGGGGAAACATTTCACATTCAAGCCATAATATCTTGCCTCCAATCCTCATAGGATCATGATAGGCTCATATCTCATGATATAGAGAGCATTAAGTTCAACTCTAGAAATTCTCCATATCCCTTCAACAGTTTCAACACAGTTCAAACATGAAAGCTTCTCCTGAGACTCAAGACAGTCTTTTAACTGTGACTCCCTGTAAAACTGAAAGCTAAATTACATACTTCAAAAATATAATGGCATACATTATGTATTTCCATTCTAAAAGGAAGGAATGGGAGGTATAGTGAAAGAAGATTGGATAAAAGTATGACTCAAACTTGGCATGCCAAACACCAAATCCTGAATTCTACATCTGGCATTTGTGGTTCAGTTTCAAATGGCTTAGATGCCTCTGCCCTTCCAGCTTTGCTTCCTGCAACATATCCCTCTCTTGGGAGTTTGACTCCCGGTGTGTTCAAGCTCAGCAGAAGTCCCACAGCCTAGACACTCCAGCAATGTTGAGTCTTTACCACAACCCATGTTTAGCTTTACACAGTGATCTCTCAAGGTCTACTCTCATGGATTCTGACCTTGCTATATATCACATGGCCTTTATGACTCTCTGAATCCATGGAGGAAGAATCCATGAAACTTTGAATCTCACATCTCTTCTGTTTCCAAAATCAGTAGTCCATGAATGATACTGTTGAGTTCTGCCACTATTTCAGGATAGTGCCCAGTCCTTTGCACCATAGCTGCAAAAGCATATGAATGCTGAAGCTGACAAAAAACTTTTAGGTAGTTGATCATCAGAATCTATAAACCCAACAGGGTCTCATTTTTCATAAGCTAAAGTCTTTGGTAGGTCTTGCCAGCATGATACCTTTCTTATTGTTTTGATATAGAGTAGGAGGCTTCCATTTTGCAGTCCTAATCTCTTTAACAATTATAGCCTCTTATTCAGCATAATACGTGGCTATAACTTAAGTTACCCAGTACACTGTTCTTATGCCAACTGTTCATTTTGATCCCTTTCTGTGCCAATTGTTCTCCCTTTTTCACTGTAGACCTGCAGAAGCACATTAAATATTCACTATTCCACAGAGTCAATGTTATGCTGCTTTGAAATATCCTATACCAAAAAATTAATCCATTAATATTTGATTTATCCTCACTGAAGTTCTCAGGACAGAAGCAGAATGCAGTCAGATTATTTTCCAGAATCTAGTCCAGATTCTGACAGAGTCCTTGTTCCCTTTTGATACTTCATAAGCTAGACGTCCACTGTCTGCACTTTTCTCAGTCTCCGGGTCTTACAAATCTCCTTTTAAATGATGGCCTATTAATTTCTGCTTATGGCACTGCACTTGAAAGGCTCTTCTGTATTCCTTATGTAATCACATGGTAAAGTCTGTCACCTCAAAGCCTCATCTCTTGGTGCCACTTTATATCGTAGTTTCTCTCCTTTTGCTGTAATAAAAACCCTCTAAACAAACAACTTAAAAGATTAAGGGCTTATTTTGGCTTATAGGTCTAGAGTGATGGCATCCATTATGGAAGAATAGACATGGTGGCAGAAGCATAGGGACATATAGTCACACTGCACCAGCAGTTCTGATGCAAAGAGCAAAGAGGAAGTAGAACCATGCTTAAATACACTTCAAATCGCCTGCTTAGTGATGTAGTTCCTCCAGTAAGTTTCCAACTCGTTCAATGTTCTGTAACTTCATCCCAAACAACCACAAACTAAGGACAAAGTACTCAAACATGTAAGTGTATAAGGAATACTTCAGATTCAAATCACAGCACTTTGCTATTATAATTGATTCAGGGGTTGGGTTACTGAATTAAGTGTGTCTAATAAAACAGGTGATCAGCACATTCACATGAAAGTCAAAGGCAAGCACAAAACCTTAACAACAAAACCCAAGGCTATATGGCATCATCAGAACCCAGTTCTCCCACATCTAGTCCTGGATACCCCAACACACCAGAAAAGCAGAACTTGGATTTAAAATCACATCTCATGATGCTGAAAGAGGACTTTAATAAGTACATAAATAACTCTTAAAGAAATACAGGAGAATACTGGTAAGTAGGTAGAAGCCCTTAAAGAGGGCTTTAACACAAAAATCCCTTAGAGAATTACAGGAAAGCACAACCAAGCAGGTGAAAGACCTGAATAAAACCATACAGTATCTAAAAATGGAAGTTGAAACAATAAAGAAATCACAAAGGGAGATAACTCTGGAGATAGAAAACTTAGGAAAGAGGTCAGTAGTTATAGATGTGAATATCACCAATAGGATAAAACAGAGAGAAGAGAGATTCTCAGGTGCAGAAGATACCATAGAAAACATTGACAGGACAGTCAAAGAAAATGAAAAATGCAAAAACATCCTAACCCAAATTATCCAGGAAATTCAGGACAGAATAAGAAGACCAAACCTAAGGATAATTGGTATAGAAGAGAGTGAAGATTCCCAACTTAAAGGGTCAGTAGATATCTTCAACAAAATTATAGAAGAAAACTTTCCTAAACTAAAGAAAGAGATGCCCATGAACATACAAGAAGCCTAAAGAACTCCAAATAGATTGGACCAGAAAAGAAATTCTCCAGTCATATAATAATCCATCAATGTAATGCACTATATAAACAAACTCAAAAAAAAAACAAACTCAAAAAACCCTACATGATCATTTCATTAGATGCTGAGAAAGCGTTTGACAAAATTCAACACCCACTCATGATAAAAGTCTTGGAAAGATCAGGAATTCAAGACCCATACCTAAACATAGTAAAAGTAATATATAGCAAAAAAAAGTAGCCAACATCAAACTAAATGGAGAGAAAATTGAAGCAATCCCACTAAAATCAGGGACTAGAAAAGGCTGTCCAGTCTCTCCATACCTGTTCAATATGCTACTTGAAGCCCTAGCCAGAACAATTAGACAACAAAAAGATGTCAAAGGGATACAAGTTGGAAAGGAAGAAGTCAAAATATCACTATTTGAAAATGATATGACAGCATATATAAGTTTCCCAAAAAATTCCACCAGAGAACTCTTAAACCTGATAAACTACTTCAGCAAAGTGGCTGGATATAAAATTAACTCAAACAAATCAGTGACCTTCCTCTACTCAAAGGATAAACAGGGTGAGAAAAAATTAGTGAAACAATTCCTTTCACAATAGCCACAAATAATATAAAATATCTTCGTGTGACTCTAAATAAGGAAGTGAAAGATCTCTATGACAAGAACTTCAAGTCTCTGAAGAAAGAAATCAAACAAGATCTCAGAAGATAGAAAGCTCTCCCATGCTCATGGATTAGCAGGATCAATATAGTAAAAATGGCAATTCGCCGAAAGCAATCTACAAATTTAATGCAATCACCATCAAAACTCCAACTCAATTCTTCACAGAATTACAAAGAACAATTTCCAAATTCATCTGGAATAACAAAAAACCCAGGATAGCGAAAACTATTCTCAACAATAAAAGAACCTCTGGTGGAATCACCATCCATGACCTCAAGCTGTACTACAGAGCAAGTATGATAAAAACTGCATGGTACTGGTATAGCCACCTATGGTCACTTGATCTTTGACAAGGGAGCTAAAATCATCCAGTAGAAAAAAGAGAGCATTTTCAACAAATGGTGCTGGCACAACTGGCTGTTATCATGTAGAAGAATGAGAATTGATCCATTCTCATCTCCTTGTACTAAGGTCAAGTCTAAGTGGATCAAAGACCTCCACATAAAACCAGAGACACTGAAACTTATAGAGGAGAAAGTGGGAAAAAGCCTTGAAGATAATGGGCACAAGGGAAAAATTCCTGAATAGAACTGTAAAGGCTTGTGCTGTAAGGTTGAGAATTAACAAATGGGACCTAATAAAATTGCAAAGCTTCTGTAAGGCAAAAGACACTGTCAATAAGACAAAAAGGCCACCAACAGATTGGGAAAGGATCTTTATCAATTCTAAATCAGATAGGGGATGAATATTCATTATATATAAAGAACTCAAGAAGTCAGTCTCCCAAAAACCCCATTAAAAAATGGGGCACAG
>NC_034613.1:72203079-72219238 GCF_900095145.1 Mus pahari | reverse complement strand
TGTAAAACACATGAAACTCAAGAAGAAGGAAGACCAAAATGTGGACACTTCACCCCTTTTTTGAATTGGGAACAAAACTCCCATGGAAGGGGTTACAGAGACAAAGTTTGGAGCTAAGACGAAAGGATGAACCATCCAAAAACTGCCCCACCCAGGGGTCCATCCCATAATCAGCCACAAAACGCAGACACTATTGCATACACCAGAAAGATTTTGCTGAAAAGACCCTGATATAGCTGTCTCTTGTGAGGCTATGCCAGTGCCTGGCAAACACAGAAGTAGATGCTCACAGTCAGCTACTGGATGGTACACAGGGCCCCCAATGGAGGAGCTAGAGAAAGTACCCAAGGAGCTGTTTCAACCCTATAGGTGGAACAACAATATGAACTAATCAGTACCCCAGAGCTCATGTCTCTAGCTGCATATGTAGCAGAAGATGGCCCAGTCAGCCATTATTGGGAAGAGAGGCCCCTTGGTCTTACAAACTTTATATGTCCCATTACAGGGGAACGCCAGGGCCAAGAAGGGGTAGTGGGTGGCTAGGGGAGCAGGGGGGGTATAGGGGACTTCGGGGATAACATTTAAAATGTAATGAACTAAATACCTAATAAAAGTTGGGGGGGGGGAAGATAACATTCTTGAGCCTGGCGTGGTGGTGCACACCTTTAATCAGCACTCACTCAGGAGGCAAAGACAGGTAGATTTCTGAATTTGAGGCCAGCCTGGTCTCCAAAGTGAATTCTAGGAAAGCCAGGGCTATACAGAGAAACCCTGTCTCAAAAAACAAAACAACACAAAAGATAACTTTCTCTGTTTCCTCAAGTTGTTTTGCATAATTTCTTTCCAGAGTGCACTGGCCTAGATGCTGAAGCCAACAAGATTCCATTCCATTAAGACTTTTGACTGGTTCTGCTATAAGATGTACTTGGTAGATCCCTACGAAAGACAAAAGCCATACAAGCTTCTCAGTCTGCTTGACTCTTTTGTGAGGACTACCAAGTAATATTTAATGGCTCTAGTACCCGGAAGAACAGTCTGGATAATGCAAAAGCCTATCAACAAGCAATAGTAACACATTTCCTATCAAGATTTTTTTTTAACAAAAGGGACATAATCAAGATATAAGAAAAATATATTTAATGTATACAACTTAATCAGTTCATGTATATATATACATATATATATGAGATATATATTCATATATATATTCATATATCTCACATCCCAAAGTTTTTCTCAATTGTTCTTACTCTTTATTTTTTATTTTTTTTGAATGAGAACCTGCCTCATAGAGATCAGCTTAGCCTTGAACTCCTTATTGGAGCTAAGAATCACAATGAACTTCTCATCTCTCTGATTATAGCACTTCAGTACTTGTTCAGATTTATAGACATAGAGCACCACACTCAGATTTATGTTGAGCTGGAGACTGAACCCAGGTCTTTGTGAATTCCAGGCTAGCAGTCTACTAACTGAGTCACATCTACTGTGCTCTCACATTATTTAGCACCAGTAGTATTCTGTATGACAGTAAAAATTAATATGATTTACCCCTTAGCAAACTGTTAAATATGCAATATGATATTCTATGTGACCTCTGTACTATACTCAATCTGTAGAACTTATCCATCTTGCTAACTGAAACACAGTAAAATTTTTATTATTATACCCCATGTCTTCATCCGGATAAAATAGAAATTCACGAAGCAATAATGATTATTGAGATGAGTGATAAGGAAGAAGGAAAAGTCCAGAATTATTTGCTCTTGGATAACCAGGATGGCTAAGTGAGTGTTCAGCTTATGGTGAGAGTTCAGAAGGCCCGTCTTGAGAAATGAAAAGATTTTTACACAAAAAACTTCTGTAAGGTAGCATTGTACTGTAAAATAACCAATGTATAACCTTACACATTAATAGCAGTATGATACCTTTATACTTATACTTGCATGCAACTTTTGTAATGAGAAAATGAAGATGACAGACTGAATCAGAACATTTAGCTAAATTAATACGAAGTCAAGAGGAAAAGAAATATCCATTATTTCAAATAATCTGGGAAGGCATTGGCAGTTGGCTACCTAATATCCATTATTTATTTATTAAGCAAAACAAAAACAAAAAGAATAACAAATAAACAGAACAGCTAGGTTTTAAGAGTAGGTCATTGATTTTTCTCATTTTGAGTTGTGAGTTTAGAAACAGATCCTAAAACTAACTAGTACCCCCTGGGTTTGTGTTTCTAGCTGCATTTGTAGCAGAAGATGACCTAATCGGCCAACAGTGGGAATAGAGGCTCCTTGGTCTCCCAAACTCCATATGACCTAGCACAGGGCAAGGCCGGGGCCAAGTGGTGGGAGTGGGTGGGTGGGGGAACAGAGGTGGGGGGAGGGGTATGGGAATCTTTCGGGATAGCATTTGAAATGTAAATAAAGAAAATAATAATAAAAAAAAAAAAAAAAAAAAAAAGAAACAGATCCTAAGAAGATATGCAGTCAGCCTAGGATCTCTGGCAGTTAGGGACGGTGCGGAGTACATAGACTTCTGTGTGAGGCTGCCAGAAGCTTTTGCTTTCCTTAGTCAAAGAGCAAAGCTAATTTTGAAGATGTTCTTAGTTGGCCCAATATCTCCCTCTTACATTTTAAAGCACAGCCATGCTATCTTCGAGCAGAATATCTGCCTTTAGGACACTGGACAGAAAGCCACATTCTGAAAGTGGCTGAGAGTAGAGGAAAAGAATTGGTTGTATATAGATTTAGGGTATTGTCACAACCCTGAGATGTATCATTTTGGGTGATTTAACTTGGAGTAATAATGTCCCATCTACATAAGTTACTGGCAGCATGTTGTCACATGCAACAATTCAAAGGCAAACATAAAGAGTACTAATTAGTGGGGGAAACCCTGTAGTTTCTAAAACTTTTAGAGTGCTTAAATTTATAATTATTTTTTCTAAAGGTAGAAAATTTAATTCTCTGACTCATTCATTGACCAAGACCAAACGTGAACCATGTGGAATTTACCTATCAAAATATAGATATGAATATGCATCAATAACAGACTGTTGGACTCCAATTGCTAAGTAAAACTCTTAGGTTTATAAAGCTAAATACCAGATATTTTCAAAACATATATGTCTTCATTCTGTTTTGAAGGAAGTTTAAATTTGTATCAAGTGTTAAAGCATATTTAAATGTCAACATTGGAAAGAATAGGTCAAGCAAAGAAGAAGAGTTTCATAAGAAACTATAGTTAAAGTATTTTTTCACAGCATTATTGATTTTAAAAACGAAGAGTAGATTGATGAAAATATATTTCACAGAAAACTCAGAAATTCATCTCAAAGGCTTCAATGCTCTGAACAGTTTGTCTACTCCATATTTTTCCTCATTACAATCAACTTGAAGGAATATGAACTTTGTCCTTGGTGTGATCACTTCATAATTGGATTTGTGGAAATTCACACCTTGAAATGGCTGCATGATTTTCATCTAAGAAGTGTCTTGATCCTAAAATAATGTATACACTTCTTTTAAAAAGTAACTTTGAACTGAAAATGATCCTTACAGATAGTTCCTTGCCTCCATCCATTCTCTCCAAATACTGTCACCTGGCCCCAATAACTATCCTCATCTCATGCCTAACACCTATTATGTAACTTCAAAAAAATAAAACTTGTATAAGCGTAGGAAAATGGCAGCCTGGTATATCTGTCTCCTTGTTCAAAGGGCAGTCAAATCAATCTCTGGAAGTTTTTATTTATTTTTCCTATGCTATAAAATGACAAAAAGTTTTGCTTTAATAAAGTTGCCACAGATTATGCCCCCTCTCCATGCAATTTAGTACATGATTTAGGATAAAATCATGAAGGAGTCAAGTAAAGATTATTCTCTTTTCTGCGTTGTTTAGTAAACTCAACTTAGTTTACCTTTAGTAGCATCCACTTATCTACAGGGAACATGTTCCAAGATCCATAATGTCAGTCTAAACCTGCAGATAACTTAAGCTCTGTGAGTTAATAGCTTTTCTCCACCTTGACCCAGCACACATCACATCTTATAGCTATCACAATTGCTGTTGAAAGTGAGACAGTAAAGCTGGGATTAATTTTGTTTTTCTGACAATTCTACAGATCTTGCACTAACTGTAAACCATAGTAAGCTCATTATGATATTTTTTCCATTCTTTTTTCAACAAACAACTTTCATCTTTTCGGTAAAAGAAAGCATTTTTCCTCACATTGACATGTTGAAATTGTTAGTCTTAGGAACCTTAGGACAATTTTTAAGTCAATTGGTGGAGGGATTATATGAGGATAAGTACTATGGTGTCAACAGAGGATTTGGTTATCAACAAAGTAATAAAAAGACCGACAGGAATGTAGCATGGACATATGGGACAATGGTATTCAGAGCAGTGACTAATTGAAAAGTATGAATAATTTAATTTTGAAAATTTCCACTTAAAAATTTTATCATGACCATAAGTAACATAAACAATCTAAATTAAAACTATAAAGGAGAAGTATTAACACATCTTCCCATACTCCAAACTTCTCCACAAATTTTATTTTTCTTATTTCTAGTTAGAGGGTTTACATATAAAAATATCATTGGATATACATAAAAATAGGACAGTGTCATTAAATTAATCACTGCAATGCTTAATCTGCTTCCATAAATGAATGGAAAATACATAGTTGCAATCAAACCCTTTTGAATCTTGAGATAGAGAATATATACTATATTCTTTCTTTGAATAAATCATAGGAGATATGTAATTCTTATACATTATGCTACTTGTCTGTGCAGAATATAAAATACAAGGAGGACCTGAAACTGTTTATTATTAGGGTTATATTTGAGGTTATATTATAAGTTGAATAAAATAATCCCAATAATTTAAAAAGCCAGATATTGTTTGCAGTACATTCACAGAAGGCTATAGGAAAACAGTTACATCCTTCTGTTTCTTTTCCAAAATAAAAGCAATTGGAAATTACTTATCAATTACTGAAGTTACTAATATGTAAAATGATTCACACATAAGAGAAGTGTAATTCTTACTCCAAAAGTACAAAATGAAAATTATCCAGATACAGGAAAAGAAAAATACAAATCAACCTTATCTTATATGAGAAAAGTAGGAACATATTTAGAAAAAGAAAATAAATAATAATTAAATAATTGATTCACACAGTAATTGATTCTAGTATGTATTTGATAGAAATTACTATAGTCTTTGTGGCACTGACTACACTTTTCTAACTCTGTTTCCTTTAAAAATTTTCTATTCTAAATGTAAGTGTTTGTAGCCTTTTTAAATTGAATGCCTAAGAATGGAAAACACTGAGCTGTGTCACTAAGTGTGCAATAAATAACAGATGAATGAATGCAAATGCAGTCATATCATAAGACCTTAAAAAGCAGTCAATATATTTTTTTGTGATGTTTGGGTAGAATTAAGGGTCTTCCTCTCACTATCTTAGTCTGAAGCCCAATATATATTTTATATTATATATATTTATTTGATTAAAGATAAATAAGCTATATGATACCATATATTTCAAAGTCACAAATACAAATGCATAACTTTTAAATTTTAGTTCAATTCATTGTAAAGTTTTCTGTGAAAAGATGAAGAAATATTGAATTGTGAATATGTGTGCATATTTATATATACACATGCAAGTAATTGTATAAATAAATTTAAGGACAAATATGCAAAACATTTATGTTTATAATGATATATGACTACTGCATCACTGAATTAGCAATGATTAGCTACCTACCACATGAAGAAAAATAAAATTGAAACCCAAACTCATCCATAGCTCTCATTTTCAGTTTTGTTTTCTTATAGACTCCGACTTAATTCTAAAGTATCAGTTAATATGGAGTTTCAAAACTTGATAGAATGTATAAAGAATAAAGTAACCATGTACCTAACATGACATTAGTACTGACTGTCCTAGCATTAAGAGTAAAAAACAGAGCTCGAGTCTCTAGCTGCATATGTAGCAGAAGATGGCCTAATTGGCCATCATTGGGAAGAGAGGCCCCTTGGTCTTGTAAACTTTATATGACCTAGCACAGGGGAAGGCCAGGGCCAAGAAATGGGAGTGGGTGAGTAGGGGGGCAGGGGCGGGGGAGGGTATAGGGAACTTTCGGGATAGCATTTGAAATTTAAATAAAGAAAATAATAATAAATAAAAAAAGAGTAAAAAACAAACTTACAACCTAAGACTTTTTAACTTCAATTTTATTTATAAGAATTCAAATTTAAGGTGAAGCGCAAAACCCACATGGCAGGCACTAAAATTTAGGATATAATAACTCCTTTCAAAATTAAATTAGAAAACAAGAAAATGTCCCTAATGCTTGTTCATAGGGGTTAAAAATATTCCATGTTTGAAAATCAAAAAGTGATTTGTTATAAAGAGACCCTTGACTGAAGCAAAGAAATTTATAACTAAAATTCTCTATCAATAAAGGAAAAATTTTATTACCCTTTATCTGAACTCATGTAAATAGCACAATTAAATATTTTATAATATTTTGACAGAATATATCACAATGAATTGAACTGAAATATACAAATATATGCATTTGTGTTCATGATTTTGAAATATCTAGCTTCATATAAAGGTTATAATGAAAGTCACAAGAAACACAATTTTCTGTATATTTGGAATGTGTCATTTTGTTTATTTAAAAGGAGTCTTGTTTTGTCATCGTCATATTACTGACACAGAGATATTTTTATACCTTCAGTGAAAATTATAGTGAATTTGCCTCTCACTATCTAAGGAAATAAAACTGTGCGAGTGCAGAGCAGTGATCCACAGGAAACAAGCTGTCTACTGGAAACATGTTCACTTGTTGGAAGATCATTGAAGCACAAAATTTGCAAATCTCTTTTACCAGAGGAGTAATTGCATTATTTTTTGAAGAATGCAAAACATAGTTTCTGTGTATGCAGTAGCATACTTTGTTAGGTGGTTTCATAAAGTTTTACAGAAATGAACTTAGATGACAAAGAATGGATAGTTGTTTTATTAAAAGAAATACAAACAACTGAATAGTTAATCTTCTTGCCTAAGATGCTTATTATTCAGCATATGAACTCTGTCAGATACCCACAGATATAAACTGAGTATAGTTCATTGTGTTGTCATTTTTCTGAAAAAAAGAAAAACACTGTCTATTTTTTAAAGTCTAGATTTATGTTAGGACAATTGCATTTATTAACTCACCTTAGGCCAATCCACTAAACTATATCTCTTTTCAGTCATTCAGTAGTGAAATGTGTAGCATAGATTTTGTACCAGGATCTTGGCATTTAAAAAACTCAAAACACCATTTAGTTATGTTTTAATTTTAGTTTAAACAAAAACTGTTTTCAAAAAATACCTACTTTATTCAACCAATGCTTTTACAGCAACTGGAAAAATCTTTATTCACCAAACTTTGGCTAAATGTACTTAACAAAAAATATAAAAATGGTTATGGAACCACTCATTGAATGGTTTCTGTACAGATATGACCAGAGTTTTAAATTAATGACAATTTTGATTTTTACTAACAACAAAACTTCAACAAAGAGAAGTAATTATTTCTCTCTTGATTATACATTTAACCCACAAAATTCTGTCTCATTTTGTACAATGAAATTCTCTAGGTAGTGGTGTTACTATATAGTTAAAAAAAATGAATCTTGAATGGCACCATTATCATGTTGTCCAGGTCGACCAAATTGTTTCAAACCTAAACTGGAAGTCCAATTAAAATCTAAAGTACCTTTGACAATTCAACTGTGTTTTAGATTTATTCATGAATTTCCCTGAAAACCTGGCCAAAATGACTTTAAAAAACTACAATTAACACAATCTCAGATATCAGCATCATAAAAGACACTTATATCACATAAATCTTTATTATTGATTGCAACCTTAGTTTTTATTTTTATACCCTTCTCTCCAAGTTTCTTGTCTGTTCCTCTTTTTTTTGTCTCTTTCCATATTATTTTCTTCCCTCCCTCCATTTATTTTTGTTCCTTTAAACTTTTCTTTTCTTCATAGTCTTGTTCCTTGTCCTCTAACAGTCATATACCTTTTTTTTTTTCATTTACGGTCATACAAAAAAGACAGTATTATTAATTATTGCTAGAAGAGTTTTTGCTTCCAATCAATTGTACTTAGACATGTGTTAAAAGGGAATAGATTTTCTTCAAACAGATTTTTATGATACTAAAATATACATTAAAATTCATATATGTTGTTATTTTTAACATTTAGTAAACAATTTGAGTTTCATTCAAGTTCTACTTTTAACACTTAATTTGCATATAATGAGTCTCTATTCCTCTGAAACATAGTAGTATATTTCCTGATTTGCATATTATCAGTAGAGTTGCTTAATTTTTCAAATGACCATATATTCTTTTTTAATTAAGTTGTAATTTTAACTTTCATTTTCGTTTGCTTAACATAGTTCACTTAGTAAAATTATTTGTATTTCAAAACTCTAGATATCCCTCATTTCTAAAGATAAGAATTTAATTAAAAAACTTATGATAAAGAGAACAAAAACTTTATACAAAATATATAATTTTAAAGAATAACATCAAAAGCTACTAAATGCTAGCTCATTTAAATGTTATATTCTTGTAGCATTTCTGAGGCCAATTCATGACTCTATTGAATTATTAAGTTATCTGCATATTACATTTAATACAAATTTCTCTTTGGACCATGATATTTCTTGTTATACCACTGTATCTAACTTCTGCTGCTTTGCAGTTACAAATCATTACCTACCTCCAAAATTGCCATGTTAAAAATGGAACCTCCTTACCACATTTTATTCACATCATTTACCAATCAACTCACACTTATCAAGAACAAAATGACTGAATTATAGCAAATTTGTAGGTGGGTTAATGGTATATAAGTTATCCTATATAGCAATAGTTCATAGTTGAGGTATAATTTTGTTTGTGTAATGGTAATCATCTCTCAGTAAACTATATTTTCTCTGTTCTTTGACTTGCTCTAGATGCACAATGGACATTGATTATTTATGAGTTGCTTGGCATCTTTGCCTTTGTTTACTTTCAATAGATCCCAATTTCCTCGATATAAAATAATCTCAGGCTAAATGTGAAAGACTTTGGGCTTTTAAGGTTCTATGTTTTTCTTTGGTTAAGTGACTGGTAAGACTCAAGTAACTCACTTAGACCATCTCATTGGCTGTAGCTTCTTCAGTCACAAAGGATGAAGACAACAATGTATCACACACAGACTTAAGCAGTTCCTGCTAGCCATGAGTCCAGGAGTGTTGAGGTTTTCTTTTTCTCCTCCCTGCTCCCTTACTTTGATGCTCATGTGCATATTTGCATTATTTCATTGAACCAAATAATATTTTCTGTTGCCTGCACCCCAAAACCCTAACAGACAAATAAACAAATTATATTTTCTGATATTGTTTTCCCATATAAAATCCTTTAAGGATGGTGTCTTAGTCAGGGTTTCTATTCCTGCACAAACATCATGACCAAGAAGCAAGTTGGGGAGGAAAGGTTTTTATTCAGCTTACATTTCTACATTGCTGTTCATCGATGAAAGAAGTCAGGACTGGAACTCAAGCAGGTCAGAAAGCAGGAGCTGATGCAGAGGCCATGGAGGGATGTTCTTTACTGGCTTCCTTCCCCTGGCTTGCTCAGCCTGCTTTCTTACAGAATCCAAGACTACCAGCCCAGAGATGGTCCCACCCACAAGGGGCCTCTCCCCCTTGATCACTAATTGAGGAAATGCCCCACAGCTGAATCTCATGGGGGCATTTTCCCAACTAAAGCTCCTTTCTCTGTGATAGCTCCAGCTGTGTCAAGTTGACACAAAGCTAGCCAGTACAGATGGTCATCACATGTCAAGGCTCTCAGAAAAGTCTGTTTGGCAAGGAACCCACCCTTGTTCAGCCCTACTCTTCTCTATTCTGTCATATCATTCTTTTCACCATACAACTTTAACTTCACTGACATCGAATCACAACTTCTTCAACAAAAGGCTTTCACCCATTTTCATGTAAAGAATAATTTATTCCTGCTTGTGCTGTCCCCATTTCAAATGATTAATTTTAACTTCTTTTTCAGTGTTTGGCTTATCTTCTTCAAGAACTTAGTTCTAATTGTGTTCGCTTACTTAAAATTTTCAGTGGAGTAAGTCCTAAGATTATCACCCCAATAAATCCAGGAAAGTACAAAACCACGTTTAACAGTCAGAACTCTGGAAACAGACTAATTGAGTTTAAATCACATCATTGTATTATTTTTCTTTGATCTTTGTCACACAGTGTGTTTTTAATTCATTTTTTCTTGAATTATTGTAAATGTTAAGTACAATGCAAGACATACTTAGATCAGTGGCATATTTTATATGATTAAATATGTTGTAGCTATTATTCTAAAATATAACTTTGATAGGTAGAATGGGATCAGTACAAATAAGCTCATTTATTTATTTGAATGGTTGGTTTCCAGTTGGCAGACTCATTGGAATGATGAGGAGATGTGTTGTTAGAGTAGGTGTGGCCAGGTTAGGGAAAGTGTGTCACTGGAAATGGGCATTGTGACCCAGATTCTCTTTCTGCCCCCTACCTATGGATCAGGATCAAAAGCTCACAGCTACTTCTCTAGCCCCATGCTAGTGTGCTTCCCCCAAGATGATAGCGGATGAACTCTGTGAAACTGTAAGTAGACCCCTAATTTAATGCTTTCTTTTGTAAGAGTTGACTTAGTTATGGTGTCTCTTCATTGCAGTAGAACAGTAACTAAGACTGTATTCCTACAATACTATTTTCCCATTCCAAACTTTTTTTAAGAAGGAATTTTTTTATTAGATAATTTTTTCATTTACATTCCAAATGCTATACTGAAAGTCTCCTATACCCTCCCCTCGCCCTGCTCACCAACCCACCCACTCCCGCTTCCTGGCCCTGGCATTCACCTATCCATATTGTTGTTCCACCTATAGGGTTGCAGACCCCTTCAGCTCCTTAGGTACTTTCTCTAGCTCCTCCATTGGGGGCCCTGTGTTCCATCCAATAGCTGGCTGTGAGCATCCACTTCTGTGTTTGCCAGGCACTGGCATGGCCTCACATGAGACAGCTGTATCAGGGTCCTTTCAGCAAAATCTTGCTGGCATGTGCAATAGTGTCTGGGATTGGTGGTTGTTTATCCCATTCCAAACTTTTAAATGTGTGTTTACCTATATATCATGAGTACTGTGGTAACAGTTCAATAAAAGCATATTAAAGTAATATATAAATGTTTGTCTACAGAGTATTATAGTTTAAAACATTTATTGGAATGTTACCTCATTTTCCACATTTAACTATTAAATATGGGTATGTTTGTTTTAAAAATTCTATATGAACCTTTTATTTGTAAATTCTCAGAATATTTACATCTTATTCTATTCTCTCTCTCTCTCCCTCTCTCGTCTCTGTATGAGTGTGTATTAGTGTGTGTATATGGATAGACAAATGGATAGATGTAAACACACACTGATTTAGAAGCAATTTGTTGACTAAAAAGTAACTAAACCTATAAAAGGCAAGAGTTGAAAAATGTTGTTATGAATTACTTTAATATAAGAGAAAGAAGAAGAAAAAACGTATTTACTATCTAGCATGAAAAAGTTAAGAGGGAGAATCTTCCTTACTACCCCCACCCCTACTTCTATTCTGGGAGAACAGAATCTCTCACAGAAATGGAAGTTCACCATGTCAGCTAAATGGGCTGGCTAAAAAGGCCCAGGGATCCTGGCTCTGATCTTCAGTGTTGGAATCATAGATGTGTACTATCATGGCTGAATTTTAAAATGTGCTGAGGATGCAAATCCAGGTCCTCATATTTGCCCTTCCTAGCTCTCTCTCTCTCTCTCTCTCTCTATATATATATATATATATATATATATATATATACATATATATGCCCTAAGTATTGCTCATTTGTTTACAAAGTAAGGATTGGAAGTACATTTATATATTTTTTGAAGAGTATCGAGTTAAGAGATCTTTCTATAAAAGACTAATTCATCTTCAGAACTCTGTATGTCAATGTCTTTTCCAAATGTTGGGTTCACAAACCCATAACAAATGACGAGACCATCTCTTGTTCATGACTGCAGCAAAACAGACTTTGTACGAAGCTACAGCATCAGAAACATGATTCAAATACTATGAGTATTTAGCTTTCTAGGGATTGCCGTGGAACCTCATATTAATGCCTAACATTGTTTGAGAACACGCAGTAAGCAATGTAAGGAAGAAAAAAATTAATACAGCACACTATACAATTCTCATAGTAACCTGTAAGACTTATATTTTAAGTCAACATCCTACAGATAGGCAATCTGAAGTTTAGTAAGATGGAATAACTCATCCAAGATTTTATAGCTTTGAGACTGAAGTCAAAGGTACAAAACCTGCACTTTAAGAATTATAACATTCTGCCTCCTCTAGTAAATGTTATTCAAGGAAGTGCTGTTATGATGCTATGAGTGTTGATAAGATGATATTCCTGTGTCATTCCTGTACAAATATAAAATGATCAGCAAAGTCCATGACCTAGACAACGTACTCAAATGTATCACTAAATGCTGAGTACAGTTACAGTTATTACTACAGATGATACACATAGCAATGAGGAATACAGGTTTAAGATTCATGTGAGAGCCACTTGAATCTTCTGGTATCTACTAAATTGATGGGACATCTATGAGCCGCAGCTGCTTTCCTGAAAAAGGAATGTGGTTACAAGTATGTTATAAAAATGTATGGAAGAGATTTATATGTAAACTATTTGAATCTTATAATATATAGATATTTATCATCATATTGTAAATGTGAATGGGTGGGTCTTTTGTGTGCTTTGCAGTCACAAATATTAGAAGAGTGATATGGGCATGATCATGCCAGTTATAATTAACCACAAAATCCCACTACATTTGGTTCTTAAGAGAACAAGACACTCACTAAAAATAGTGTTGTTTTGATATAGACATGGTCTTCTCTATAATAGAGATGGCCTTGAAGTCAAATCTTCATGGAATCACTACCCACCACATCAGCTTCAAGGTAGTTTAAATGTTACTTGTTTTGGAATCATCAAAATCATTCTATGGCTATTGATGCTACTTGAATTGCTGTAGGACCCCTTGCTTCAACTAGTTTCTTCCTTGTCTTTCAAAATCAAAACAAGAAACGAAGAAAGAAAGAAAAGTAAACTTTGTAACATCCAAGCACATTTTGATAGTTTGAATAGGAATGCCTACCATAGGCTCCTGTGCTTGAATGCTAGGCCTATAGGCACTGGCACTCTTTGGAAGTGTGGCCTTGTTGGAATTAGGAGGTCACTGTGCATGTGGGCTTTGAGGATTCATTTGCTCAAGCTACATCTAGAATGGCAGTCTTCCTCCACTGTGTGCAGACCAAGATGTAGAACTCTCAGTTCCTTCTCCAGCAACAAGTCTGCCTGTACAATGTCATGTTTCCCACCATGATGATAATGGACTGAACCTCTGAACTGTAAGCTAGCCCTAATTAAATGTTTTCCTTTATAAGGAAATGATCATAATGTCTCTTCACAGTAGTAAAATCCTAAGAGAGATGTTCAGTATAATTTATTGTTTCTTTAGATATTCTTCAATGTTTTAACAAGTGAAATGATGACTATTTACAAAGCTTTCAAAATTAGATTTCTTATGCATGAAGAAATATAAAAAAAAAAAAAACAGAAAAAACCTCCACATTGTGTAATTGTAGCATCTAAGTAAACCACATATATAGCAATAAATTCTTGAGTTTCTAGTAGATCAGATAATTTCAACAAAAGGATTTCAATGAGGATGAGAAATGAGATGTATTATTAAAATGTGTTTATTTGGCCATTGTGAGGCATAAAACCTAATATTGAGATCAGGCTATTTAAAACAAGTTCCACTTTGTTACTTATCTTATTTATTCCTAACTCTCAATTATCCTTATCACTTGAGGCGGAAAACTGGCACAGACAACTCAGAAGAGTAGATAATAAACAAATCCCAGATTATTATCTTTGCCTTTGTAATATGTTATGGCTGCATAGTGCCAAAACAAACAGTGTAAATGAAATCACCTCAATTGAGCTAATTATTTTGTATCAAAGACAATTTTAAAAAGAACAGTTATTTACTGAATTTAACTGAGCCACTATACTTGTAAGTTTTATGTGTTTCTCCCTAACTTTTCATCCCTTTCATATTATGATTGCTTCAGATAATAATGTTAATTATGTCCTTGATTGTATTTAGGTTGAAAAGAGTAGAATGCATACTGCATTAACAGAGAAAAGGTAGACTAAAAACAGTCATAAAGAAGGGGGAAGTGGAAAGTGACAATATACCCTGTAAAGAAAAATCTCTGACAGACTGAATATTATTGTTTTATCCATACCTTCTGTTTGATGATCATTTCATTGATGTCTTCCAGATCACCCACCATCACTCTCTGTGATTTTATAACTCGATCAAGCAGAGACAGCCAGTCTGTAAGTTCTGTCCAAGCTCGGTTGAAGTCTGCCAGTGCAGGTACCTCCAACAGCAAAGAAGATGGCATTTCTAGTTTGGAGATGACAGTTTCCTTAGTAACCACAGGTTGTGTCACCAGAGTAACAGTCTGACTGGCAGCTAGTGTTTTTGAAAGAAAGAAAAGAAAAAAAGGAAATATGAGAAACACAAGCAAATGAGCCAATTTTTGTAACAAAATAATGACTATTAATTGAGAATCAACAGTTTTAGGTAAGATTTCTAACAAACTATTAACAATGTATATACTTAATAAGGCAGTACACCAGAGAAAATTAAAACATATTTAATAATCTTTAAAGATAATTATCTTCATACCTTACCAAATACTTTAAATAGTTTCTAGTAAAAATCAGAGTGTGAAGTTTATAAGCATAGGTATTGGGGAATTTTCAGGTAAGATTTATCTATATATTGTCCTTTCAAGGAATAGAAAGAAAAACTACAAAATGTATCAGGTCATATTTGTGATTATTAATTTTCTTGAACAAGACTATATGTAATATAAAGAATTTCTCTGTATTTTACAGTGGAAAAACTTTGTATTTTACCTTCTGTTTTGGTGATAAAGAAGATAATAGTGAAGAAAAAGCAAAGCATAATATTTTTGATAACTGAGAGGTAGTTAAGCATTTCTTTTGTATATGAAACACTATTTCAAGGTCATTAAATCCTAAATTAAAGTCAATAGTGTTGAATAATTTAATGGGTAAGATATGAAGTCTTAGGGTGAGGCACATAGGTAAGAATCCTGCTGTCTGCCTTAAGAACTCTGAGACCTTGCTTAAGTTATTTAACCTCGCTAAGCTTCAGTTTTTGTTCCCAGTAAGGGAAGAAAAGAAAGAGTAAACGTCACAGGGAAAGTTGTTTAGACTCAATGATAATTTAAGTAATGTACACAGAAATGACATAGAACATTATTATTGTCATGATCATGATTATCATCATCATTGTTATCATTATATCACAATATTCAGAAAGTGTTAATATCTAGTCATTAATGTTAAGTATTACCATTTTATAAAAACTTGTCTGATTAAAAACAATTAAAATATGGTGACAAGTGTGAGATGAAGACTGAAAACATGGAAAATTGGGGGAAACTCGGTCTGCAGTCTGTGTGCTACTCCCTGTGGACTTATGCGTGCCCAGTTGAATTTGGTGGTAGGAAATGAAGTCTAGAAACAACACACAGGGGGGTGATCAGAAGTCAGTGACAAAAGGAAGCAACAGTTCATCTGCTTTATAGACAAGATGTACAGCAGCATCACAATCAGGAGGCCACCAGCAATGAAGCCCGAACAAAGTGGTTCAAGGGAAACAATCTGGAAAATCTAGAAAAGGCAACTCAGTGAAACATCTCCTAGGAGTATCCACTCATGGGAGCTGTTCAAGGAATATAAAAATATATGATGGACAGTCACCAAACCCAGATACTAATGCACATGCCAGCAAGATTCTGCTGAAAGGACCCTGATATAGCTGTCTCGTATGAGGCTATGCCAGTGCCTGGCAAACCCAGAAGTGGATGCTCACAGT
>NC_034613.1:72196858-72202779 GCF_900095145.1 Mus pahari | reverse complement strand
ACAGCATTTGAAATGTAAATAAAGAAAATAATAATAATAATAAAATAAAAAATATGATGAAAAAAGAAAGCATCATCAACAAATGATGCTGGTCTAACTGGCTGTCTGTATGTAGAAAAATGAAAATAGACCCATATTTGTCACCTTGCACGAAGCTCAAGTCCAAGTGGATCAAGGACCTCAACATATAACCAGATACACTGAATCTAATAGAAAAGAAAATGGGAAAGAACCTTGAACTCATTATCACAGGGGGAAATTTCCTAAATAGAACTCCAATGGCTCATGCTCTAAGATCAAGAATTGATAAATAGAAAGAAATTTCTCCCAACACATAATAATCAGAAAAACAAATGCACTAAATAAAGATAGAATACTGAAACCAGTAAGGGAAAAAGGTCAAATAACATATAAAGGGAGACCTATTAGAATTACACCAGACTTCTAACCAGGGACTATGAAAACCAGAAGATCCTGGACAGATGTTATACAGACCCTAAGAGAACACAAATGCCAGCCCAGGATACTGAACCCAACAAAACTCTCAGTTGCCATAGATGGAGAAACCAAAGTATTCCATGACAAAACCAAATTCACACATTATTTTTCCACAAATCCAACACTTGAAAGGATAATATAGGGAAAAGTCCAACACAAGGAGTAAAACTTCGCCCTAGAGAAAGCAAAAAAGTAATCCTTCAAAAACCTAAAAGAAGATAGCATCAAGAACAGAATCCCAACTCTAACAACAAAAATAACAGGAAGCAACAACGACTTTTCCTTAATATCTCTTAATATCAATGGACTCAGTTCCCCAATAAAAAGAAATAGACTAACAGACTGGCTATATAAACAGGACTGAACATTTTGTGGGACAAAGAGAGACACTACCTCAAAGTAAAATGTTACAAAACAATTTTCCATGCAAATGGTCCAAAGAAACAAGCTGGAGTAGCCATTCTAATATCGAATAAAATTGACTTCCAACCAAAAATTTTCAAAAAAGACAAGGAGGAGAACTTCATATTCATCAAAGGCAAAATCTCCCAAGATGAACTCTCAGTCCTGAATATCTATGCTCTAAATTCAAGGGCATCTACATTCATTAAAAAACACAAACAAACAAAAAAACAAAAAGAAACCCTTTAGTAAAGCTCAAAGCACACATTGTACAGCACACAATAATAGTGGGAAAATTCAACACCCCACTCTCATCAATGGACAGATCCTGGAAAAAGAAACTAAACAGAAATAGTGAAACTAACAGAAGTTTATGAAACAAATGGATTTAACAGATATCTACAGAGCATTTTATCCTAAAACAAAAGGATACACCTTCTTTTCAGCACCTCATGGTGCCTTCTCCAAAATTGACCATATAACTGGTCACAAAACAGGCCTCAACAAATACAACAATATTGAAATTGTCCCATGCATCCTTTCATATCACCATGGACTAAGGCTGATCTTTAATAACAACATAAGTAATAGAAAGCCAACATTCACGTGGAAGCTGAAGAATACTCTACTCAATGACACCTTGGTCAAGGAAGAAATAAAGAAAGAAATTAAAGACATTTCTAGAGTTTAATGAAAATGAAGACACAACATAAACAAACTTATGGGACATGATGAAAGCTGTCCTAAGAGGAAAACTCACAGCTCTGAGTGCCTCTAAAAAGAACCTAGAGAGAGCACACACTAGCAGCCTGACAGCACACCTAGAAGCAATAGAAGGAAAGCAAGCAAATTCACCCAAGAGGAGTAGATGGCAGGAAATAATCAAACTCAGGGCTGAAATCAACTAAGTGGAAATACAAAGAACTATACAAAGAATCAACCAAACCAGGAGCTGGTTCTTTGAGAAAATCAACAAGATAGATAAACCCTTAGCCAGACTCACTAGAGGGCACAGGGATAGTATGATAATTAACAAAATCAGAAATGAAAAGGGAGACCTAAGAACAAAACCTGAGGAAATCGAAAACATCATCAAATCCTACGACAGTAGGGACAGTAGGCTATACTCAACAAAACTTGAAAACCTGGATGAAGTGGACAATTTTCTAAAAAGACACCAGGTACCAAAGTTAAATCAGGATCAGATTAACAATTTAAACATTCCCACATCCCCTAAAGAAATAGAAGCAGACATTAATTATCTCCCAACCCCCAAAACCCAGGACCAGGTGGGTTTATTGCAGTGTTCTATCAGACCTTCAAAGAAGACTTAATTCCAATTCTCCTTAAACTATTCCAGAAAATAAAAACAGAAGGTACTCTACCCAATTCAGTCTATGAAGCTACAATTATTCTGATACCTAAACCACACAAATACCCAACAAAACAAGAGAACTTCAGAGCAATTTCCCTTATGAATAGCAATGCAGAAATACTCAATAAAATTCTTGCAAACCGAATCCAAGAACACATCAAAATGATCATCATGATCAACTAGGCTTCATAACAGGGATGTAGGGATGGTTTAATATATGGAAATCCATCAAGTAATCCACTATATAAACAAACTCAAAGACAAATCCAGATGATCATCTCATTAGATGCTGAGAAAGCATTTGACAAAATCCAACACCCGTTCATGATAAAGTCTTGGAAAGATCAGGAATTCAAGGCCCATACCTAAACATAATAAAAGCAATATACAGGAAACCAATAGCCAACATTAAACTTAATGGAAAGAAACTTGAAGCAATCCCACTTAAATCAGGGACTAGACAAGGCTGCCCACTTTCTCTCTACTTATTCAATATAGTACTTGAAGTCCTAGCCAGAGCAATTAGACAGCAAAAGGAGATAAAAAAAAATACAAATTGGAAAGTAAGAATTTAAAATATCACTATGTGGGAAGTAAAAGGGGGAGGGGGAAGAAGAGGGAAGGTAGGATAGCCAGTACCTGGCCAGAGTTCCTCCTATTCTCTGGGCAGGCAGAAGTGGGAGTGCTGCTAGACACTTTCCACTTAGCCCTGGGTGGGCATCTAAGCCACTGACCCTACTTGACTGGGGGTGAACAAGGGGCAGCCCCCAAAACCAAGGGGCCCCAGAGCAACACCCTGTAGCCCTGGGGTTAAGGGAGAGAGGGCTTAGGGGGAGAGGTTCCCACACTGGCTAGAGTAAGTGCAGTGGGCCTTGATGAGCAGAGACTCTCTATGTTTTAGACCTTTATTATAGAAAGAAGAGAGAAGGTAGAGAGAGAGAGAGAGAGAGAGAGAGAGAGAGAGAGAGAGAGAGAGAGAGAGAGAGAGAGAGAGAGACAGACCAGCCATGGCCAAGAGGAGAGAAGGGGGGAAAGGAGAGAGAGAAGAAAGGCTAGAGAGTAAGAAGGAGAGAGAGGAAGAGTGAGAGGAGGAGAGGAGAGGACAAGGAGAGAGTAAGAACAAGAGAGCAAGAGCAAGAGAGGAAAGAAGTCAAAGAGAGAGGAGTGAGAGAGTGAGGAGGGGCCAATCAGCCCCTCCTATAGTGGGCTGCTTTATCTTAGTGTTGCTAGGTAACTGGGGAGGAGTTTAGACTGAAGTTCAGACACTTGGGACATTGCCTAAGTGACTACTAACCATGCTTATCTTGTGGGTGCTGAGGGGACAGTAACTTCAACAGGAGCCTGGGTTCCAGGAGACAGGAGTGAACTCCTTCCATCCCATGTAGTTGAATTATCACCACCCGGTTCTGAAGTTCAACATCTCAGCTCAACTGGAAACCGGGTTCTCTGTGCATAGCCCAATGCCCCACATCACTATTTGCAGATGATATGATAGTATATATAAGCGACCCTAAAAATTCCAAAAGAGATCTCCTAAACCTGATAAACAACTTCAGTGCAGTAGCTGGATATAAAATTAACTTAAGCAAATCAGTGGCCTTTCTCTACACAAAGGATAAACAGACTGAGAAAGAAATTAGGGAAAGAACACCCTTTACAATAGTCACAAAAATATAAAATACCTTGGTGTGACTCTAACTAAGGAAGTGAAAGATCTGTATGACACTATTTCTGAAGCTATGGAGAGCTTCCAAAAAGGGACCTATCATGACTGGCCCCCGAAAACCCAACAAGCAGCTGAAAGAGTCAGCTGCAGATATTTTTATCCAACCAATAGACAGAAGTGGCTGACCCCTGTGGTTGAATTAGGGAAAAGCTGGAAGAAGCTGAGGAGGAGGGCAACCCTGGAGGAAGACCAGCAGGCTCAATTAACCTGGACTCCTGAGATCTCTCAGACACTGGACCACCAAACAGGCAGCATACACCAGCTGATATGAGGTTCCAAACACACATACAGCAGAGGACTGCAGGGTCTGGTTCAGTCAGAGATGATGTATCTAGCCCTGAAGAGACTGGAGGCCCCAGGGAGTTTAGAGGTCTAGTGGGGTGGGGTTAAAGACATCCTTATGGAGACAACGGGGTGTGGAATAGGTATGAGATGTGGAACAGTTGAACAGTTGACAGGGAGGGGAATATAATCTGGAATGTAAAAAGAGAAAAATAGTATTTTTAAAAAGAAAATAAATACCTACACATTTATACTCTGAGGTGACAAATCACTCATTCAAGTGGATGCATTATAGTAGTTCATACTTTTTAGGTGGGCTTTTCATTAAGAAGATTGAAGAGATGGGGGGGGGCGTGCTTCTTCTCTTTCTAACTTCCCGGGAATACACAACACTTCCACATATAGAAGAGTAAGGCAGAATGAAGTATTGAAGATGTCATAATTGAAACATGATACAAAAGTAGTAAATGAAAAGTTAACACTGAAGAAATGAAGAAGTAATGTCTTTCAAAGTCATCTCACTGCTAAGAGGACGTTTCTGTAAAGAAAGAACCCTATTATGAAGCGGAACTCTCATCTTGTGATTATAGTAATGTTGTTTATACCCTTGCACACTCTTCCCCTAATGTATATTAAGTCTGGAATCATAAAAGGAATCCCAGCTAAGGAGTTGGGTCTTCGGAAACTATGCATAGGTAGGCTTAAAAATAGAAAATTAATATATAACTGTAGAAATTTACTGCAGATCATTAGACAGACTCAAAAACATGGACAACATCAACACTTCCCATTGCCTCTCCTCCAACTTCTGCCCTCCTGTCAATCCTCAATCATTTTTCCTTTCCAATGTTAACTGCTCCAAAACACAGAATTCATCTGTACTTTCAATATATGTATGGGTATAGGATGATATATTGGAATATGTTCATATCATCAGGAATCATATACCTGAATAAATTGTTCTCTCTCCCTCCCATCTCAGTGGAAGTCTGGGTTCTACTAAGTGCCAGGGATCTGAACTCAGGTCCTGACGTTTTCAGAACAAGCACGTTACTGGCTACAACCTCTCTCTGGCATATTTTTGTCCTTTTATTTTTTTCAGGAAATTTTCTATTATTTTCTATAATGACTATACAAGCTTTACTTCTCTCCGAGAGTGTGCATGTGTTTTTGATCATCTTTGTTAATGATTAATTTTTATTTTGTATTGTTTATAAAACAAATCATAGCCATTCTAATAGGACAGAGGTAATGTTTCATTGTGATTTCATATATACTACATGATAAAGGTCCAAGTTCTTTTTACATATGGAAATCCAATTTATAACTAGAGAGAATTATAGAGAATATTCTTTCTCCTTTGTTTGTTTTGTATGTGTCCAAGGGTTAGCTCATAGTGACTGAGAAATTAATCTGACTTTAGAAACATTGGGTTTTAAAGAGTAACTAGAGCATTAAGTAGGAATGAGCTAATCTTCATACACTTCATTAGTGCTAATTTCATTTGGAACTGTATTATTTGAAATACATTAACTTTCTTAAAATGACTTGCCTCTAGATAATATATATGTATACACACTCACACACACACATGTATATATATATATATATATATATATATATATATATATATATATA
>NC_034613.1:72172864-72196848 GCF_900095145.1 Mus pahari | reverse complement strand
TATATATATATATATATATATATATATATATATATAAAATTTCCAAATAAAAAATTCCCAAAATGGAAATTTGGGGGACATCTATAAAGGGAAAAAGAATAAGAATCATTTGCCCACTTTTACATTACTAAAATGTTTAAATCACTTCATTAGGTAAAGTATATAGAGTGATTAGTTATGCCTGGAAGGTGGGTCAAGTCATTTTGCAGTCTGAACAAGAGATCCCTGCCTCAAAAGGTAAGGCAAAGTTATTCTGGTGGTGGTGGTGGGGTGCTGTTATACACATACTGTAAATGATAGAGATTTTCTTGAATATGTAGTAAATGAGATAAGGAGTTAGAGTACATCAACTACTATATAAAATTTCTAAGAGCAATTTCTGGAATGATCCTTAATCTTTTTCTAAAGATTAATTAATTAATTAATTTCATGTATATGAGCACACCTTCACTGACACACCAGAATAGAGCATTGGATCCAAATAGAGATAGAGCCATCATCTGTTGTTGGGAATTGAACTCATGACCTCTGGAAGAGCAGCCAGTGCTCTTAAACCTTGAGCTATCTCTCCAGCCCCCATCCTTATTCTTCTTAAAGAACATGGGAAATGGGTTTCCCCTGGCTGGTGGTATAGATTATCTTTTCTCTGCCCCATTCAATTACCTAAACAAGAAGTTCTCAACCTGTGGGTCATGACACCTTTGGGGGCATTGATTGATCCTTTTGCAGGGACTGCCTAAGACAATCAGAAAACACAGATATTTGCATTATTATGCATAACAGCAGAAAATTACAGTTATGAAGTAGCAATGAAAATAATTTTATGGTTAGGATCTCCATAACAAGAGGAACTCTTTTATGGAATCTCAGCATTAGGAAGGTTGAAAACCACTGTTCTACAAAAATATGTTGAAATATTTCCTGTTCTATCACTTTACTATGTCTATCTTATTAATTTACAGAGACATAAACATTATATATATACACATATGTGGGATATACATATGTGGGTATGCATATGCAAAAGATTATTATGCCCTTAAATCATCTGAATACTAATAATTCTAGTGTATATTTACATCTCATTAGAAAATGAAAATAATTCTACCAAAACCTGTGACTTTTCTTTCATAGTTAAACAAATTGACAAGTTTTAAACAGCTAAAATGAATTGACATTTTTACATCAGAAATAACAGTAGGTGTAATATACTATTGAAAAGCACAGCTGTGCCTTGAGTCATTTGTTAATTAAAAGGTGTAGGCTTTAAGAAGGAACTTGTATTTTCCCAAAGTGTTTCAAGAACATTTCTCTAGTCTAAAATTTGAATTGGATTTAGGGTTACATACTATCAGCTTTGCTTTGAGCTTTAAACACACACACACACACACACACACACACACACACACACACACACACACACACACACATGCGCACGCGCGCATGCATACACACAATGTATTTGATGCATTTCCTTTGAAGTGTTCATACACAATTTTCCTGTAATTCATGTCTTCTTTGATACAAGAACAATATATTCTATTTGTAGATTTGCTGTATGACTCTATTTCCTTCAGTTTTCCATTTGAAAATGAGTCAACTTACTGATGTGATTGAACACATACTAATTGCTATGTGAGGTATGTAAAGTGCTATTATATATTGCACTCATTTTACCTTTCTATGTCAGCAGAAGGTGGCAATGATACATGCAGTCAATTTTGAGATGGTTAAGTGGGTAAGGATACTTGCTACCAAACCTGAAAACCTGAAACTCACATCATAGAAATAGAGAACTAATTCTCACAAATTTCATCTGACCTGCACACATATGTATGAATGTGTATATCTCCATTCCCACCCACTTTACCTCACCATACAAAGGAAATAAATTTAAGATATTAATCTGTTTCTATTTAGCACTGAGGAAAATAGGAAATATCGTTACTCCAATTGAATTAAATAGCAGGATGCAACACTGCAATATTTTCGTTCTGGATATTTAATAGGATGGCATTTGATATATTGAAATAAATAGCAATTCAAGAGTATTGAGTAAGAAATGTAAAAGTAATTTCTGAGGTCCAAGAAAGAAAACTATATTTCATTTGAGGAAGAACCTCAGTTCATTTTGTGAGTATTGGTAGTCTGTGCAGAAAATTAGAAATCAATGTGTTACATCAAGAAAATGTCTCAAAATGCACAGGGTGGAATATTCACACAGACATTATAATTTTCCTTCCAGATTGGAAGATTTGAAGACAAATATTTAGTAAAAACCACAGCACATTGGAAGTATAGTCAAAGTGAAGAACAACACTATTCATTATACAAGAAGGGAGAAAAGCCAAGTAAAGTGAGATATATTAATGAAAGATGATCATCAAATCCCCAAGCAGTATCAGAATAAAATCAATGCATTCACTTGGCTTATATGAAGAATGTGTGCACAGCTCATTAGAGGAAATGTAATGATATATAGTCTACACCCTCAAATTAAAATCAAAACCCTTGACATGGCAGAAATGATTTTTAATTAAGAATTCAGTGTAAATGAGGCTTGTATTTATTTGCATAAGCTACATTTTAACCCTGAAAATTATTAAACTACTGACACACATTTTAAAGACTGTTATATATCAAATAAGATCCCCTATCAAGTATCAGAAGACCACATTCCTCGTGCAGAATATAAGACAATAAGCCACTTGATGTAAACAACAGAATCATTTTGAACAAAACTTCAATGCCTGACACATAAGATAAGATTTCAACAAACTTTTTCTCTTGTTGTTGCATGGAATGGAAAGATGAGTAATGTATTAACCAGAATACTTAAGTTTATATATATATATATATATATATATATATATATATATATATATACACACTTTTATCACAGTTTTGATCTAGGGATGCATAAGGAAGACTAAAGAGAGGAGTCATTAACTGCAATATGAACAGAACAATAGTAAATAGTTTATATGTAGATTCTTTTAGATAAAATTAATAATGGAATTTTAACTGAACTCTGAACAATTTTAAAATGTTGCCATTTGCTGTACTTGTTTTTTCCTATGTCATCCTTTGGGGGAACTCAAATCCACAATAAAATATGAATTAAATTATGAAAATAATTGATTGGTGACTATATGGAAATACTTTAATACATATGCACTATTGGTGCATTATCAAAATATTAAATTTGAAGGTAACATGAGTTTAGTTAGCAATTCTGAATATATTCAAAAGAACCAAAAATAGGACATTGTATAAAAACATTAATTTAAGCATTATTCGTGATAGCTTAGAATTGAAGATATAAATATCTGTTGAAGGCTAAATGAAATAAAATTATATATATATATATATATATATATATATATATATATATATGTAGTTATATTGCGATATTATTAACCTTTTAGGGAGTCTATTGATATTATACATCAGTATCTCATGAATTAGCTATATACATCTTATACAACAAGGTAGATATATTTAAGAGCATTGTCCTATATACTTAAAAATGCTAAGATAGTAAATGCTACATCCACTCCAGTAGTGACTCGCGTGACAGGCCTAGAAACCTAGACACAGTCCCGAGGCGAAAAGTTCATGGAAACTTAGTCTCCTGGAACCATGGCATCCCATAGCATGTATGCTCCAATTTTGTCCTTGTGTTAGTCAGAGTATGGATCTGTGTGCTTTCTTTCAGTATTGTTTTATTATAGAGGTCTCCAAAAAATGACTTGCCAAATACCTAAGCAAAATTGAACTTTGCTTCCAGGCCTTCACCAATGCCCTAAGTAGTCCTTGAGCTGACCATGGGCTTGGAATTCAGTAAGAATGTTGCCTATTCAGTGAGATTCAGAATTGCCTCTAGTATTGTAAGAGAGATAGTGAAAGAAATCAGGCATTACTATCTACTACATAGAGTTAGAAATCTCAGGGCAAGTTTAGCAAAGTATACTTAGATTCTTCATTATAGTCAGGTATGGCAGACTACATTGCATATTAGAAGAAAGCTGGTGAGTTCTTCTGACAAATGGAGATTCTCTACAGATACTTAAAAGAGAGACCAAGTTACTTCCATATGCAGGAATTTACAATGACCTAGGAAGAAGGAAGGTTGTGGTCTAAGAAGGAACTAGAGTAAACACTTAGAACTATAGATAGCTGAGTCACTCCCATACAGAGGAATTTACAATGGCTTAGGGGGAAGGTAGACTATAAAATAGACTAGAATTGGAACTATGGCAAGGGCACGGAAACCCTTGGCCCTGGCTTCTAAGATTAAGCTGACATGAGGTGGGGCTGCTTTTGATCCCCGTTGGTTCCTGCCAGTCCATGGTAGTCATTCCTTTGTTTTGTGTAAAAGTCATTTATAAGACTGGTGCTCACTTTGAAACAATTTACATTCAGATACAGCACTCCCTTGTGTCCCTGTCTGTCACCATGTTCTCACCAACTCCCTGTCTACGTGTAATGGGAACCCCGATTTCTCCCGTGGATTGGGGGTCAGGGGGTGACTGAGGCTGGTCCATGGCAGGTGAATATTAAAGATTTATTTTATTCTTAATTAGATACAGGTGTGTGTGTGTGTGTGTGTGTGTGTGTGTGTGTGTGTGTGTGTACCTGCCAAGGCCAGAGGAGAATATCAGATTCTTTGGAACTGAAACTAAAAATCCTCATGAACAGCCCCATTTGGGTGCCTAGAACTGAACTTGGATACTCTACAAGAGTACCACACACTCTTTATCTCTGAGCCATCTTCCCAAACCCAAAATGATAAATTTTATGACACATATTTAACTACAAAGCATTTATGTATGAGAAAATTAGGTTTTTTTTCCTCTCCATTTTGAGTGAGAAAGATTTAAAAGAAATCTTTACATACAGAAACAAACAACATCTTATGCATTACAATTGTTCTGTTATAGTAAGACTCAGTGGAAAATTTTATTGGTTGTTTTTAACACTACTTTGTGTTTCTCTGAAATCCTCTGTGAAGCAATCATAATTTGCGGATAACTCTCAGTAGCAGGTTCTGTGAAGCTCCACTGAAATCCTCTCCTGAGCTTACTGGACACTCCACAGACCACAGGCATTTTTGCATACATATGTGCAGGTGTGTAAGATGCATGTGGGTGCATTTGCACATGGAGGCCAGAGGAGGGCGAAGGATCCTTGGAGGTGGAGCTGGAGTTACAGGACTGTGGGAGGGGCCAAATTGACAGTGAGAAGATTGTTGATCCTCCTCTTAGACTGCTCAGTACTGCCTTTCTAACTTCTTTTGGGCTTAATATACCAACAGCAATTCCCAATAAACATGTAGGAAGCTTGTCTAAAACAACATATCCTTTGTTTACATGATTAATCATATCTGATATCCAATCCTGGAGTAATACTATTAGCAGTTAATTCCTAATATAACCTGTTACCTAATTCAGTTGAATGATTGGAAAGTTTCAAAAGCACATACAAATTTGGGGATATATTTATGTTTAAGGGTTTACAAAGCAGTTACATAGTCCCTGCTTACACACGAGTTTCAGTTTTCCATTTCAGATGCTTCTTTTTAAGGGAAATCAGAACACATCCTGCAGGCAAAACACCAGAATTTGACAATATCATGAATTAATGTCATGAACTCTGTTTCCACCATGACCCTGGAAATATAGCTTCTTTCTTTTACTGGTTTGAAGTGATTGTGTTGGGCTAAGCTTGTCTTTTAATGTTCTGGGTCAGTTCACGCATTATGTACTGCAGGAATGAAATATACATCAGCTGAGGTAGTGGAACTAGTGAAATAAAAAGCCAACTTATGTTTTTATTTAGCTTGTAGAAAAGCACAGCATGTGCTCAGAGACTATCAATGAGACAACAAAAGGTAAAATTAAAGATAAATACTAGTAAAATTTAAATAGCCTAAAGTGGTCATTGCACACTAAAATGAATGAGTAAAATTATCATGTTTGTTTCTTTAAGGTGCACACGTAAAATCATCACCAAATCCTTTTGAAAGGAGGAGAGGCACTCATGAATAAAACCACATTGTTTCAATGATTGCAGATCATGCTCTTGAATGGCAATGCGTCCATGAGCACCAGCATGCACATATTTCCTATTGCTTCAGACTTGAATCTCATTGTCTTAATTCTTTTGACAAATGGTCTAAATTTAACAATATAAGGGGAATCTGGGAAAGCTGTTAGCCTACACTTTATGGTTTCTGAAATAGGAACACAGTCTAGTTTGTTTATTCAGAAAGATCTGTGAAGCTACGCTGTTGTAGAGTTGCTTATATCTTAACTTCTTTTTGCTAAGAGAAAAAAAAATCTGTCAATTCAAGGCTAACAATTGTGCCTGTAAGATTTTAAAGTGTGAAACTGTACTTAATCCCTAGTTTAATTAATACCTTTTAAATAGTGCCAATGGTTTATATAAAAATATATATGTTTCAACACTCTTAAGTTTTAAAGGATGCATTGTATATTCTCAACTATAATCTTTTTAAGAGAATGTTTCCAGAATATTTGAAAGGACTTTGAATTCGGATATTAAGTGGAATGTTATATAGAAGTTTGATACATTTAGTCAATGGTATAGTTTATGTACAATGTTTCCTTATTGATTTTCTATTACAATGTTTCTTTTCCAAATTTCATACTCATTGTTGAAATTTGGGCACTGACTTCATCTGCTGCTATTGTAATGGGATCTAGTCTCTTCATTCACATTCATAAATTTGATTGTGCAAACACACACATACACAAACACACACAAAATCCACAAGTGAAGTGAATCTTGAAGGCAACATAAATTCCTGATTTTCTTTTGTCCAACATACCATTTTTTTGTGACTTGGTAATTCAGTTTACATGTTTACAGCTGTTATTGATAGGCAGGTAAAGATAATTATTTTCATTTGTAAACTGTTTTCTGGTTGTTTATTTATACTTTGTTTCTGCTGCTCCATTCCTCTGTGGTTTGCTTTATCTTCATTTCTATGAAACATTTTTCCTTAGTGGTACTTATATGAAAATTGTATAGTTACAGAAGGTTATTTTAAGCCGAGAGAAACATGACATTAATCACATATACACACTCTGTACTTTCCAAAGAACATTTTATGTTCTTAATATCAAACCCTGCATTTTGTGATAAATGCTATTTAACAAATTAACAGTTGTTTATTTTCCAAATGAATTATACAAACTTCACATTTAAAGAAAATATGACCTGAAAATATATTTTGAATGAAATGGTGTTACATTTAATATTCAGACATCCTAACTAAGTTAATCACACTGTCTATAATTTTAAAAATTATAGTTTTTTTCATTAAGAGAGAAGTAATAATTCTGATAATTGATGTCCTGAGATACTTACTTAGGTCTTGGAGGTAAAATTACTATTTTTTTAATCTATTATTGTAAAACTGAATAGTTGTAAATAATATACTTTTTTCATTAAATGGTTTGTCACAAAACTTGGAGCAATCATGTAAGAAAGACAAAGTAATCCTAAATTATCCAAATATGATAAAAAAAAAACAGAAATAAAATTATTTAAACAATGCTGATAAGTATAACCAATAAGCATAGGTGGAAAATACAACTGCACTTATTTTTGGAAGAGCTTCATCATTTGATAAGACAGGCAATTAAGGGCTAGAATGTCAAGTTGTTTACCTAATACATTCAAGCACCTGGAAAACAAGACACCACACAAGGAACAGAGGCCTGACGCATGTCTTCTTATTTTACCTATCAGAAAACAAGTTGTGGAAGCTAGTTCTATTTTTCTAACCATAGGCGTGCATGGGATAGAACTCAGATTGCACTGCTTGCTGACAAGCACCTTAAACAACTTAACCAGCTTGCAAAACCAATCTTTCCTATTCTCTATGACTAAATATCTAGGTCTATGAAATCCTTACTCATGATAAATGTCAGTCCTAATAGTCTCCTCTTTAATCTTCTATATTTAGTTGTATGTAACAAAAACCTTAGATGTGTTGGATATTATATTATTTTGTACTGATTAGGTTGTAAATTTCTAGACTTTGGAACTAATTGTGGAAATTCCAATGCTTATTGTTAAAAATATCTCACATTTGAGCATTTGAATCTTATATTGACTTTTTTTTCACATAATTCAACAGATCCTTGATATTCCCAATCAGTATTTCTATGCATATTTTTAAATGGCAAAGCATATTTTTTATCTTCAACAGCTTTATTAAACGTTAAGAAATTCAAGAATTAGAGAGATGTCTTAGTAGCTGACAATGCATACTGCTCTTCCAGAGAACCTAGATTCAACATCTAGCATCCACATGGTAGCTCACAACTGTAGTTCCTGTTCTACGGTATCAGGCGCCTCCTTGTGGTCTCTGCCGGTACTGCAGGCACATAGTGCACAGATACACATGGAGGCAAAATACCCATACATAAAAATTAAATCAATTCAATGCTGTCCAGTATTTTTCTCAGTACTTGAGATTAGTGCTAGAAGCACTGTGTTTTGCAAATAATCAGTAACTCAGTAGGGTAGCTGTTAAAAAGCCTGTGGGAAATCAATATACTTGGTGAGTCCCATGAAGGTTGATCTATCATATCCTATAAAAGATGAAGATTAAGACAATGTTCTAATATTTCCTTAGATTAAACATCAAGGCAGAGTTGTATTTTCTATGTATATTAAATTACATCACCAGATTTCATTAAAGAAAAATTCAAAGTATAACATATATTTCAAATAAATTTTATAATTATATAGAAACTTATTTACATAAAAATATTTTAAATGAAGGCAGAAGCTTCTATATTGTAACAATGACCATTTCTAATTATGAAAGCAGCTTTCATTCAATATGATGATTTAAAATTAAAAGAAAAACAACTAATGATGCATTTATTCTCACTTGTTAAGAGGGACATGAAAATTAAGGATTTTAAAAAAATGTATTCTTACAATATGAACTAACCAGTACCCCCTGAGCTCATGTCTCTAGCTGCATATGTAGCAGAAGATGGCTTAGTCAGCAATCGTTGGGAAGAGAGGCCCCTTGGTCTTGCAAACTTTATATGACCCAGCACAGGGGAACGCCAGGGCCAAGAAGTGGGAGTGGGTGGGTAGGGGAGCAGGGGTGGGGGGAAGGTACAGGGAACTTTCGGGATAGCATTTGAAATGTAAATGAAGAAAATACCTAATAAAAAATTGCAAAAAATAAATTAATAAAATGACTTCTGTGTTACTATTTCATTGATCTGATTGTTTATTAGTGAACAGGAAGGCTGATACAGACATTACAGCTATGTGCATTAAAAACAATACTACTATTCAGTAACTGCCAAAAAATACAAAAATAAAAATGTATTCTTTATTTTATTTCCATGACCTTTATAAGAAAATATATAATCAAGCTACCCTGTTTTTATTGAACTATGACCATAGTTTGTAACTAAATTCTAGATAAATCAGCATTATACAGACTTACTGTAGTATTTACTCCTTAAGGATACTTTGGAAGTTATATAGGAATATCAAATTTAAAAGCTGCTGGTTAAGAGAAAACAATTCCTAACAGTATGTTATTTGACACTGCAACACAGATGTATTGGTTTAAAGTATAACAGGGTTAAGAGAAATGGTATTAAAATCGATTGAAGATTATAGTATACCTCTAAGTCCTTGAGTGTCATGCATAAAGATCACCCGACTTGCATTTACTGTTCTCTTCATATCTTTTCTGCAAGATAAACTACTTCAAAACTCAAGATCCAATAGGAATAGGACTGTAATTGCTGAGTTGCCACAAAACCTTCCTGAGGCTGTTTGGGATGACCGAGAAGAGCACTAAATGCTGGAAAGTGGATGTGACCAGGGAAGGACTTGGCTGCTGGCCAAGATAAGACATAATTTGATAACAGTACTAAACTGCAGCTAAAGAATCTTTTCATAGTTTAGGTGCTTTGTCTAAATCCCCCAGTTATGCTTCAGTGATTAAATTATTAAGAACCTCTGATTTAACTGTTTCATATTTTAGATGGGAAGAAAGATGTTTTGAAATCATTTCCATTATTCATGGTTTCTTGTTTTTCAAAATTAAACTTGGAGGATGTTGAGATAATCCCTTTTTATTAGGACTCCAGAAACTGAGAATAGTCCCCAAAGAGGAATAGCAGCATGAATGTATCATTTCCATTGACAGTATCATCATGTATTAGCTACTTTTACTTTCTTTTTTTAAAAAAATTTTATTAGATATTTTCTTCATTTACATTTCAAATGCTATCCCAAAAGTCCCCTATACCTTCCTCCGCCCTGTTCCCCTACCCACACACTCCTACTTCTTGGCCCTGGCGTTCCCCTGTACTGGGGCATATAAAGTTTGTAAGACCAAGGGGCCTCTCTTCCCAATGATGGCCGACTAGGCCATCTTCTGCTACATATGCAGCTAGAGACACGAGCTCAGGGGGTTCTGGTTAGTTCGTATTGTTGTTCCACCTATAGGGTTGCAGACCCCTTCAGCTCCTTGGGTACTTTCTCTAGCTCCTCCATTGGGGGCCTTGTGTTCTATCCTATAGCTGACTGTGAGCATCCACTTCTGTGTTTGCCAGGCACTGGCATAGCCTCACAGGAAACAGCTATATCAGGGTCCCTTCAACAGAATCTTGCTGGCATATGCAATAGTGTCTGGGTTTGGTGGCTGAATATGGGATGGACCCCCGGGTGGGGCAATCTCTCGATGGTCCATCCTTTCATCTTAGCTCCAAACTTTGTCTCTGCAACTCCTTCCATGGGTATTTTACTTTCTTAGTTTAGCTATATGCAGTCAAATTTGCTGTTAATCCAACAGTTTAAAGTTTAAAAATGGTTACAGGATCCTATGAACCTCCAAATACAGCTTGATTATATAATTAAGTCAAAGTACAAGGGAAGAATAGACATTAATTTAGAAAGAGCCACCCAAGGTGATTGATAAACTGATGCATGATTAACACTTATATCCCATGTTATCTAGATTATAAGTAACTTGTAAACAATATGATCTTTTTATATGCTGAGTCAGTATATATTGTTTAGGCTCAATATTATTTCAGTAGGGTGAATAAATTTTATGACTTAACATTCTCTCTCATAGATTCCTAGATCCAGGTAGTAATTCTACTCCCGAGGATAATGACAATTTGCTTGAAGTTTCCATGGACTTATTTTACAGATCTGTACATGTGCTTATATTCATTGACAGACTAAATTCTACACCATTCACAATAACCCTATGCTCTTGTGATTTAAGGATCTAAAGTTTCAGAAAAGTTTATTTCCATAGACTTAATCATCATTTGTGTATACACACACACACACACACACACACACACGTACATCTAACACATAAACTAATCCCCCAAAGCTCCCAGGGACTAAACCACCAACCAAAGAGTACACATGGAGGGACCCATGGCTCCAGCAACATATGTAGCAGAGGATGACCCTGTTGTACATCCATGGGAGGAGAGGCCCTTGGTCCTTGAAAGGTTTGATGCCCCAGTGTAGGGGAATGCCAGGGTAGGGAAACAGGAGTGCGTGGGTGGGTTGGTGAGTGGGTAGAGGAACACCCTCATAGAAGCAGGGGGAAGGGGGTGACATAGGGAGTTTCCAGGGGGAAGGAACCCGAAAAGGTGATAACATTTGAAATGTAAATAAATAAAATATACAATATAAATTAAAATAAAATTTAAAAAAAAGAAAAGAGGTTTTTAGGTCAGTTTTAGAAATCCAAAAGCATTGCAGTTGAGTGAGTTTTTGGTGGGGGTGGGGGTGATTCATATTCCACAGTATTAAATTGAAGAATCAAAAATGAAAAGAGAAGATATGTGGTGAGAAATGTCACAAAGCAAGGAGAAGATAGTTTTTGTCTTCTATAACTTTTCACTCTCTAAAAAACTGACCTAGAGTGGGAGATTTAGTCTCCAGTGCTGAGTAAAACCGGGTATAATGGGAGACACTGTAGCTCAGCAGTGTGGAGGTGGATGCAGGAGGATCACAAATTCAAGGTCATTGCTACCTAAGTAGTAGCTTATGGCCTGAGTTATAGACTCTACCTCAAAAACAATTAAACTAAACCAACAATAGGAAAGAGTGCATCCATATTTGATAAAACCTATTACACCCATTTGTGAGTCCAGTACAAACCCATTTCCAAGGGCATCCTTGATTCTGTGACTCCCCTACTAGGTAATGCTCTCATCACCTTTCAAAACTGTCAAAGTGGAGAACAGGTTTCTACCATAATAACTTTCAGAGGATACAGTGCTGGGCGTGGTGGTGCACACCTTTAATCCCAGCACTTGGGAGGCAGAGGCAAGCAGATTTCTGAGTTCGAGGCTAGCCTGATCTACAAAGTGAGTTCCAGGACAGCCAGGGCTATACAGAGAAATCCTGTCTCGAAAAAAGGAGAAGAATATAGTACTATGTATATATGTGCGTATATATACATATATACATATAATACATACAAACAAACACACATACACAACTTGTAATAAACTTTTCTGAACAAAGGGAAAATGTCTTCATATATCCTGGATATAAGAGGTTTTACTCAAACAAGAAACCATGTTGACCCATTTGCTCTGGTATTCATACCATAACCTAAAATGCCACTAGTAAGGAAGTCAAAGCTGATAGAAGAAAAATCAGATAATAATGTCATGGGAAATGCAGTTACATTTTCCCGGGGAATTGGACAACATATTGCTCACAGAAATAATATTTTAAGTCAAGGCATCAGTGGTGACAAATTAGTATCTACCAGAGGGAGCAGTATATATTCAAATATAAAGGTAGCAGCTGCTGCTACAGATAATTTAGTATTATTTGATTTATTAAGAGTGAGGTGGAGGGACAGGAAAAACCTTAGACTAGCTATCAGATAGCAAATTACACAATAATTTACCTACTAGGACAAGACGTTTAGCCTTTTTTTTCACAGAGAAAAAATATAATATAACTTGTGTATTAAAATGTTCATTCTCAGTGGGTTTGCAGTATGCAAGGAGGGTTACTATAAATAGCAGAACAAATGAAGATGATGTATAAATAAAATGCTTGAATGAATGGCAGAATCAAAATAGTGTTGCTGAATAATATAAGAGAGTCTAGGGTTATTTTGCTATAAGATCGATCAAAGTGGTAGCTGACCATCCAACCTAGTATTTATTAATTAATTTAAAATTGTGAGTGGTCAATTTTGTAAGTAGTGTTCTGCACCAAAATAAGGACTCTAGTAATAGAAGTAAAGTTTTATTGTCTCATTTATTTATTTTAAAATTTAAAAAAAAAAAAAATCCACTTTCGGGCCGGGCGTGGTGGCGCACGCCTTTAATCCCAGCACTTGGGAGGCAGAGGCAGGTGGATTTCTGAGTTCGAGGCCAGCCTGGTCTACCAAGTGAGTACCAGGACAGCCAGGGCTATACAGGGAAACCCTGTCTCGAAAAACCACACACAAAAAAATTTTTTACTTAATATCTTTTTTGTTAGTTTTCTTTCTTTTTTAATTATTGGATCTTTTATGTATTTACATTTCAAATGTTATCTCCTTTCCTGGTTTCCCCCTCCAGATACCCTATTATCCCCCACCCCTTCTTTTATTTGGGTGCTCCCCCACTAACCCACCTACTACCACCTCTCCACCCTAGCATTCATTCCCCTACAATGGGGCATCTCACCTTCCCAGGACCAAGGGCCTCTCCTCTCATTGATATTCTAGAAGGTCATCCTCTGCTACATTTGCAACTGGAAGCATGGGTCCCTCCATGCATACTCTTTGGTTGGTGTTTAGTTCCTGGGAGCTCTGTGGGGTCTGGTTGGTTGATATTGTAAAGTTTTAAAAAGACAATTTCAGACATCTATGTAATGGTGGGTTAGGCAGCAAAATTTTAACTGAAATTGAATATAGACATCTAGCACAGCAATGGTCACTGGCCTAGATTTTGTTTATTATATTCTCTGATACACTGCTGATATTTAAACAATTGAACACAGTCAGTTTTCTATTGTGTATTTTGATCATAATACAAATCTAAAGATATTTGATGATTAGTATACTCTGAACACTGACCATGCAGACATCTGATAGTCATAAAAGGATACAGACAGTGGCAGTTAAGTCCTAAGTGATACTAACATTTAAAGGGATCACCAAGGAAAATGGCCAACTCGATGCAAATGGAAGCAAGTGACAAAACCTTCAACTGAGTACAGTCAATAGAAAAGAAGAGAACATGCAAACCACAAAAGCACACTTACAGAGAATGGAGATGGCAAGAATTTACATAGTGTTTGTGGGATACTAGTGAGAGCACTTGGGGTTAAGATCACAGAGGGCATAGCCACTTTAACTACATTAACATCAATTTTGTCCTAAGTACTGATGTACCTTTAAAACACAAACTAAAACTCTGCCCTTTTCATTATGCCAAGAATTTATCCTAACTAAGATGCACATATTAAAAAGAAAGAAAGAAATGATCTAACTGAACCACAGTGTGAACTCATAAAAACAAATTATAATGGATGTTAGCCAGTGTAGAAAGTCCCCATATCAAGAACGCTTTTCCAAGAGTGCATGTGACAGGAAAATAAATGTTGGTAGACAAATACATTAAAGGAGTTGAGGTGGCAGATACTTTCTGACATACAGGATGACAAAAGAGGTAAGAAATAAAAAAAAAAAAAACCGAGAACAAATCAAGAGACAGGGATGTGTTTCAATGAAAAATAGAGTAGAAAAGACTTTTCTGTAGAAAGAAGTGAAAACTACCAATTTGTTTCAACTAAGACTATAGTGAGGAGACCTGAAGATAGAGCTGATGTGGTAGGTTCCAAGGAAATATTTTTAAGTGAATTCTCCTATGACTGCACTATACTTTATTCTCAAATATTACATTTTCCTCTTACATGTAGAAAGAGCAAGGATGATAATACCCTGGAAAGACATTTATGGCACTGACATTCAAAACTCAAAAAATTGAGTTTAATGATGAAAATACTTCAAAATTCACCTCCTCTAAAAAAAACTGTCATATTTTTGAGTTCAGAAATCAAGATGAAGTGAATATGGCTCGGATAGATTTTGTTGCACTGGCTTTGTGTAAGGATAAATTTACCCAGTGGATAATGGACAACATTTGTATTTTCTTCTCAAAGCAAACAATGAATCAGGCGCAAGGGTCAACGTTTACCACATGGAGTTACTCTGAATTCTTGACATCAAATTGCATGAAGAGTAGCTTTGGTCTTGATCTGAATATAATATGTAATAGAAAGGAAAATAGGGTAATAAAGAAAAGCAATCTAAGAAAAAAAAAAGATAGATGGATGCACAGCAGATAAGGAAAGGAATCAAGTTATAAAACCTAAAGTTGACAAAATGACAGAGCTTCCACAGAGAATACAGTTAAAAAAAAATATAACTGCATCACACAGTGAACACTTTTATCCCTGGGCTGAGAGTCATTTTACACTATACTTGGTTGGAATATGCCTAAGCTCATATTCTGGTAATGCCAGGAATCCAGTGGAAAATATAACAGTCTCAGGCAATTTTTATTATGATAGAGGAAATAAACAGGAAAGAATTATGTTTTTAAGTCATGTTATTGAATGGTAGCAACAATAATAAAACAAAGCCAAATAAAATCTCATACTGAGACTTGTTGTAAATTATGTAGGGTTTATTAAATACTAGCCCTTAGTTCATTAAATAGACTTCAGCATGACCTTTAAAATTCTCTTCTGTTGTCTTAGCTGCTCTAGCTAGTTTTGTTTCTGAGAGAATAAAATCAATTAGTTATATTTTATTTTCACTGTTTTATATACCTTTTTTTCTCTACAGTAGTATTCATTCTGAACTTCTCTTTTCTATTCCCTTCTTAATCTCATTTCTGCCTTAAGCTTCCCTTCTCATGCAGTCTTGCCTGCAGACAGCCTCAATAACATAGCACTATTTTATAGCAGGATGAATTCTAGTCCTTATATACTCTTTCATTCTCAAGTAACAGGGATTCAATAAGCAAAATGGGGAGTCATCGGGCAAGGTGGTTGCACTCTCAGTTATAAAATGAGCAACTTTGAGGGATTTACTGTGCAGCAGGGTGATTATAGTTATTATTACTGAACTGTGTACTTAAAATCTATTCTAGGAGTAGATATTCAGTGTTCTCATGCTCCTTATAAAACAGCTATCTGAAGCAACACATATACTAGTTATTTTGTTATGCTAAAATTTCACAATGGCTATATTTATAAAATTATCACATTGAATACCCAGGATATGTTCCCAATTATAAATCAATAAAGTTATGGGAAAGAAAGAAAACCAATGTATCCTCAAGAAGCTCATAGTCAAGACAATCTCAAAATTAAATTTAGGAAGCGATACACACCGTGGATGAAAACTCAGTGATTCTTGTGTGGCAGCTTGGGAATGTCTTCTCTCAATGTAACAGTTTAGGTAAGCCTTGACAATGAGTGAAGTATGGGGAAAAGTAAGGCTAGACTTTCTCAAGCAGAGAATCACATAAAAACAATAGCTTATTGTAAGAGATACTTTTATAACCAAAGAAACAAAAAAGATGGAAACTACCTAATTCAATGTGTTGATCAGGGAGAGAGGATTTCATGGTCTAAGAATCATTTTAGATGAAGGTCCTATAAAGTATCAATTTTTAAGATTATGTGGAAAACAATTAGAATGGAATGATGTATTTTTAAAATGTTCTAAAATCAAGTGTGTCATTTGAAAGGATTACATAGTCATACTATATAGAAAAGTAAGAAGTGATAATAGATTGGTTTAGACATTATTTGCATTATATAAAATATATTATGTACATGATATATAATATAAAATAATTATATTATTGTATTGTAAAGACTGAAATACATCAAGGTCCAATGGAGTATAATAATACTCTAAGTATTTGATAGGCTGAGGCAGGAGTACTGTCAGTTCAAATCTACATAGTAAGATTCTATAAAAGGGAAAGAATGAAATGTGGCACTATCCATCACAATGGCACAGAATATAACTTCTATGAATATGAAAAGATCATAGCCATACTAACATAAGCACTATTGTAACACCCAAAGAAACGTGATGAGAGTTGTTCAGAGGTTTGCAGGATAAACTAAATCTACTGCAAAAAAAAAAAAAAAAGAATTATGAAGATTTTGGGAGGGGATAAAATTAACTGTATTTAGTGATATGTGTCCAGGAGGATTAAGATGACAAATTGTCAAGAATCATTCTTGAATATTTTTACTAGATTAGTGAGGCTATGAGAACTGAAAAGGGGGTGTGGAGAGGAAGGTTCACCTATTAACTGACAGAGAAAGAGCTGCTTAGTTTGAGACATCTAAGTAGAAAATGGGCAGACAGTTAAATATGCATTTAGGTTTTATCTGAGTGTTGACAGCATAGGCACCATTTGAATCTAAATCTCTTTCCTAACTTCTATGTCTACTAAATGGTGTTAAAATTATCAGAAACCCAGGATATATAAAGTTGAACTCACAGCTCCCCTGAATAGTAAAACATTTTATATTTTAATAATTTCCATTCGCATTTGAACACAGAACTTGCCAAGCCAAGAACATGAATATTTGAGTTTTTAAAAATATAAATCTCGTTTTTATGTCCAAGCATTTTTATGGTGCTATTGTTCCCATATGCCACAAATATCCGTAAATCTTGGTCCATGCTTTTCCTAAGTTCCTGAACTGTTATAATAGCTTTTAGTGTTGTTCTTATCTAGTCGATTCTCTGATATTTATTTCGAGAAACCTCTCCAAATCTCAAACACTGCCCTGGTCTCAGCCTCTTGAAGACTTTTAATAGTTTGCATATCCTCTGCTATATTACTTCTCTTGTAGCTGCAACAGAATACCCATACAAAAGCAACTCAAGGAAGGGTTTACTTTCACTCTTCTTTGAACAGACAGTCCATCATGATTAGGAAGCCATGGTAAAAAGAAGTTTATGTAGCTGTTCATTTGGGATCTTCAGCTGGAAAGTAGAGGGAAGCAAATCCTGGCCCTCAGTCTGCTTTACTCCAGTCCTTCACTCCAGTCCATGGAAGGGCAGAGCCTATTGTATGCTGCATTTTCTCATCTCAGTTTAAATAATCTTCCTAATCCCTCACAGATACAGCTAGAGGCTAAGCTAAGTCAAATAACCCCTCACATGTGTTTTGGCCTTGTTTTCTTAGGTGATAATAAATCCTGTAATGTGGACAAATCAATAGGAACCATCACATCTTCCAATTAAATATTATTGATTGTCATCCTTTCAAAAGCATACAATTTTATTTTGATTCGCCTCCTGTAATTCTACCATAACATATCCTTTCTCAACTCCTTATAAGTCTAACTCAGTGCTTTAGATAGCCTGGGGTTGAGGTTTTATCTTGTAGGGTCTATTGTAATGCTAAGTGCAGGCCCCCAAGTGCTGGAGTCTGAGCCTGCCCCCTGTTAATTCTTAAAGGTGAATAAAGATGCGGACAGCCAATAGCTACAGAGAAGACATAGGTGGGCTTAAGTTTTGCTGGGTTTGGGAGAAGCAGAAGGAAGCCTCCATGGGAGACAAAAAGGATGTGCTGAAGAAGAGAAGGAACCACCATGGATTAGCTGAGCCATAACAGTATGGCCATGAGGGGTAGCCAATTAGAGCTAAGAACAGCCCAGATGAAACACAGTAAGTAATAATTTGGGTTATGGATAGGAAGGTAGATTCTAACAGCATGCAGAGTAGACATTAGGAATGCAAACAGTCATACTTAGAGAACTTTGCCCATAAGTGTAGACAAGCACTGGAAGTGGCTTTTTATCACACTGATGGTGACATCTTTATTGCTTCTCAGTATATATTTTCTCTTTCTCATTAGTTCATAACTTAAAATCTACTTGGTTGACATGGTAGTTTGATAAATATTTATATTTAGGGCATTTATTTAACTGTGTAAATGTGCAAACCATAAAGTTAAAAGAAAACCTAGCTGCGATATTTAACATCATCATCTCTCAAACTTTGAACCATGACCGGATTTCATGTGATACAGAAATGATCAGGTCTTTGTAGGTATACCTAAAAGTGCCTCAGTAATTAAGTATATGAAACTCATTTTCATAAAATTAAAAGAATGTAACATTTAGTTATCTACTTTTCATATATTTTGGCTGCTAGGATAGGAAAATATCCTTCAAAGTAGGGGCAAATTTTCCAGACTCAGTTTTACAATCATTACTAGCCCTTTTAGCAAATGATTATGGAACACTGACAATAGTTTCACAAATTATTGCAAGCCTTTTCTTCATTTCCATCGTGAATTGCCTTTACAAATTTCCCTTTTTTATATGTAAGTGGTACTATTGGTTTTGAATAACTATTAGGACCACCTAGGATTATAAATATTCTCTCTATGAAGAAAGGTAAAATATAAACGTATCTCATGGTCTATGTTTACTTTACTAGGTAATAATGTATCAGCAAGACTTTATTTTAAAGAGACATCAGGAAACAGCAGTTTGTGGGCTAAGTCTGTTCCAACGTTCAGCTTTATAATTTTTTATAAGATTTATTGGAACGCAATCACATTTGTTCATTTAGAAGCTCTCTAGGGTTAATTTTGTACTTCAGTAGTATAGTTAGATCATTTTGGCTGATTTTTTTTTCACCTAAAATCCAAGAATAATTACTATCTGGCTCTTCATATAATAAACTGAAAATTTCTACTTTAGAACTTTTAGTTGGAATGATTTTATTAATCAATATCTGAAATAGTGAATTTAAAAAGCACTACTCTACTCTTACACTATAAAATGGAGACATTTTTATTCACCTCAAATTACAATCTTCCTCGATTCAAAGGCTGTTATTAGGTAAACCAATTCCTAAATTTCACTATTGTAGTTAAAAGAACAATGGAGTAGAATTAGAAAGTAAAAATATTCAGTTTTGAGTTTCCTCAAATTCAGTTTCTGTAATTGCTATAAATTAATTTTTGTTTTTTAGAGTCATTTTAAGGATCAAAACAGTCAATAATAGAAATGTATAAAGAACTTAACATTTGTGATCATACAGATCTTAAAGTTTATTTCCATCTTGAGCTTCACTAACTATAATCATAACTTCTTTAAATTCATGTGTAATATGACAAATCTCATTCATTTATTCTGCCACCTTTACTTCATTCCTCTGTTAACATGGCTTACTATGGACCACAGCTTTTCTGTACAGGTTTGTCTACTCATTTATTTCATTCAACCTACTTGTACCAACTGTATTTACTACAGCATCTTTTACTAGAACACTTCAGCTTTAACCACATAGGGAAAGTAAATTTGAACCTAGATGTATGTTTCATTGGAACACTAGCTAGCAGAGATGAATAATAGCTAGTGCCTTGTCATACTTTTGGAACATAGAAATGCTAAGAAGCAGTGATTGGCAGGAACTAACTGGTTGAAGTTAGAGATAAAAGGCTAAGTAAGTGGGTTGGCAGGGACATAGGATATAAAACAGCAGGGCTGGCTTCCCAGAATTCATGACAAACATTAAGTTCCTGGTCTGTGTGTTGATTGGAAGAAATTCCAGCCAATATTCATTTCTATTTTGTTGTATGGCTTTGCTATCCAATGAAGTTCACATATTTACCACAACCACTCAACAAAGAAAACACTAGGTATGTTTTAGAATATCAGGTCTCAACATAACACATACACACACACAAAAAAAAAACCACTTTACTAAATTGGCTTTTGTAGTTCAATTGCTGTACTGACTGAAGGTGGACTAGTACAGAAAACAGGGAGAATAAACAGAACTAAATAGCAACACTGAGAGAGAAGCAGGTTTATAATCTCAGTTCTTTCATATCTCTGTGGTCTCTTAAATTGCAGAAGAGAAAGAATAAATACACAGAAAGAATACATGCCTTTTTACTTAAATCACTTTGATCCCCCGAGGTTGGTTGTAAGTTTTAAGACCTAAATCATCCCCAAATGCTTTAATTTTAAGATTTAGATGCTGTGATAAAAAGAGGGATAAGGAAGACAGAGTACTCTTGTCAAACTTTGTCTGGAAAATTCACTCATTTAAGCATGGATAATATCGTAGTCTCTCTATATATCTAGGCTATGTTCAAAGACTATATGGCCAAGACCCTGTACATTTAACATAAAGGTCAAAGAAAGGCATAGCTTTAAGAAGAGAAGAATTTAATGAATTCAGGGTCTTGCTGTGTGCACTTATTAATATCTAAGTCTCTTGGGGATAACCACTTAGTTTCTGCTTTAGTTTCCACCTATGAAAACCAAAGAAAAGTAATGTGGAATATATCTCATAAGGAGGTTTAAGATTAAATAGAACAACATGCAAAGAATATTTAGCCAATGTCTGCAGGAGAGTAAGACATTAATGCATACTAGCTCTAAGATAAATATTGGGTACATTTGGGTCAATGGAAAAACCAGGGAGATAATTGAAATGAAAGTAGGTATTATTTTTGAAAACTGTATGATTTACCTGTTTAATACTCAAATTGAATGAGACAGCGGGATTGTGGAGACCCTCTAACAGAGTTAAACATGAAGTGACAATGCTGTTTTGCCTGATTTACATGAGACCTTTGTTGGTAAAGCACTGTTTCATCAAAATACTCAATATGAAGCATTTATTCATCCAGACAATAAACACAAATCCACACATTAAATGTTCCTCAGAGTCAGAGATCAAGATGAAAATCCATAAAATGATAGAGATTTGTGTCTATAAACTTGCTTATTATATTCACATTCAAAGAGCTTGGATGGGGTAATGTCAGCTTTTAAACCAGAATCTTTTCATTACTTCTCCATGTTGGGGTTGTAGCACACGCTGTGAGTGGCCTCCAGAGATTCCTCAAGCTGTATGCAGACAGCAAATTGAATCTGAATACTTTATTAGACACGTTCGTCTTTCAGCTAGTGGGAGTGAATGCCAAATGTACAGGAAACCATACATTATATATATATATATATATATATATATATATATATATATATATATATATATGCATGTATGCATGTATATCATCTATCTATCATCAATCTATCAATAACCTATCATCTATTGGCAAACTGGGTTCTAACCTTGAAAAAAAACCTTAAATCAAAGAGCACTATTCAATTCTGAGTCATGTCCTTATTTATTAAACATAGAGTACCGGGTTCAAAGAAGAATGGCACATTTTATCTTAGACAAATAAGAATGAGCAAGACGAAGAGTGCAACTTCTCTTTTGATCATACTGGTTTTACTAAGCAAAATGTTTATCATCAAAACCACAGTATTAAATTAGGTTGGTTAAGAAGACATATTTCCTCACTCTCATTAGTATAAGTTAGAGAATCAGCTTCTTTACTCTTAATTCATAGTGGACATTATAGAATGCTTATTTATATCCCCATTTCCATAAATTTATATGATAATAAAGAATAATTCTAAAAACAGAAGGTGTAAAGAATTAAATTATATACTGGCATATTATTTGCTTCCTCCATTTGTAATGTTGGAAAGCGTTTAGTTCTTTGAGGGCATGATAAATTCTTGCTGAAGCAGGGCATGAGGTACCATTATTTTTACTTTTTTTTATTGTAGGCAGGTCTATAGTATAATTTGGGCACTAGTATAGTTAATGCTATTTCAATGGAACCTAAATATTATGATACTTATGCTGAATATATAATAAATTAATTTGGGGATGGCAGTATATTAAAATAAATATTGTTTTATAAATAATAAAATTGAGAGGATTATTTATATGAATTTTTAGAAGATTGCAAGAGGTTCTCAAATTGGATGTCAAGACACATTCATGAAAGTGAGTCAAGGAATGCAATGGTTAGATGTGGTCTGGGGATTTGTACCAAAATCACAGAACATCCCCCATTTAAAGAGTGATGCATGTTTTTATAAATTATATTTTAATTCTGTTCATGTATGGACCTTTCTGTGGGTGTGTGTGCATATGAGTGCAGATGCCCACAAAGATCAGAAGAGGGTGCTGGACTCTGTGGAGTTAGAGTTGCAAGTGGTTTTGAGCCACTCAATGTGGGTATTATGAACCGAATCTGAATCCTATGCAAGATACCTACATATTATTGTCTTAACATAATAGGATGTAATATTGAGATTCTGAAGATGAAACTTTTTTTAAGAGGAAAAAGTGAAGTAAAATTAATCAGTACATTGAGAAACACTAAAATCAAAGCTATGTGCTGGAGTTTTAGTTTCAGAACAGACCTCTAAACAGCTAGAAAATATGATTGTTTAACATATCTAGTATTATAATCACATTTAAATCTAAAGTATATGTACTTGTGAAGTTTTTGAGGGCATAACCGGTTACATGCTTGTAAATGGTATTAATATATACTTGCAGGAAAGGGCTATATTATATAGACTTTATAAGTGACTCAGTCATGAATTGGCCATCAATCATCAATAATGTCTAAAGCCCTTAACAGTAAAACTATATAGAAAATATACAAGGCAGACAGAGGGAGGTGATTACAGGCTTTAAAATCTTTAGAAGCAGGTATTTTATTGATAATCTATAGAGACATGCTGGTTTTATACTACAAAAGAAAAAAAGTGTGGAAAACATACTATAGTAAATAATGTCTAAGTCAACAGTGAAGAAAACGTATTTCGTTTTTACAAAAACAATTGGAGAGCAACTGGAATTAAACAACATTGCAATATTGAATATGAGTAGTAGTGATATCACTGAGTACCAGAACAAAGGAAATAGAAAGATAGATAGATAGATAGACAGATAGATAGACAGGAACAGATAAGAGACAGAGAGAGGGAGAGAGACATAGATGCACACCCACACACACACCCACACCCACACACACACACACACA
>NC_034613.1:72142104-72172759 GCF_900095145.1 Mus pahari | reverse complement strand
GAGAGAGAGAGAGAGAGAGAGAGAGAGAGAGAGAGAGAGAGAGAGAGAGAGAACACTACAGCAAGGGAGCATGCTTTTAGTGTCTTCCTGAGATAGTGGTGAGGAAAAAATGGCCTCTCAGATATAATTCAAACTATAATGTTTTTTCTCTTAAATCAAAATTTGATTTGTTAAATCCACAGAGTAATTATAATAAGTAGTAATGGATTTCATTTTGAAGGATTTTTTAAATCCAGATGTTCACTTTTATTTTTAACCTGGGTATCCTAAAGAAAAGCTCTCTGTCTGGTAATTTTGTGCTACAGTGCTCATTGCCATATTAACAAAAAAATAATTGAATTACACTTCTCTTTTATGAGTCAAACCAAAACAATGAGATTAGTTATTTTGTTCAGTGAAGTAAAGCTAATCTCCCACACATATCTTGGAATCCTTTTTTCCCTTTAATGAAAATGGATTTTTTCTCATATAATATATTCTGATTATGGTTTCCCCTCCCTCTGCCACCCAGCTCCTCCCTACCACTCCACTCTTCCTGTCTCTCATTAGAAAACAAACCAGTCTATATTTTTTAAACCTATAATTTAACCATGCATGGTTCTTTAGTAATCTCCCTTCTTAGAGGGGAAAGGTATATTTTCTTTTAAAACTATTCAGTGAAATTTTAGGCAACATGAGGAATTGTGTTCAAGCCTTCGACCTTGAGCTGTTCAAGTTCTGGTCTTGGAGGAAGTTAAATAGTCTAAGAATGTCAAAGTCATTTTACTGTAATAGTTTGAAGAATTGGGACTGTTCTTCCTTTGCCAGTTCAAACCTAAAAGTACAGCCCTAATGGAGAGCTAGTAACCAACCCAGAAGATTAAGAGAGGGAGAAAAAGGGGAACTTTATAATCACAAAATGGATAATTACTGTGTAAATACTGAAGCTTTCACATTCTCTCACAGTCTAGGATGCTAACAATGATGTCTTTGTTGTATCTTTCTAGTCAGTTAAGCACAGTGCATTGTTGAAAAACCTGGCCTGAGACCAGGAGCCTCCACAAAGAAAATAGAATGATTTGCTTCTGATAAATGGGAACAATACTGGGGACTGTCCCAGGAAGCCACGGTCACTTCTTTTTACACAGTGTGATACATCTCATTATATATCAAAAAGCCTCACTTCTCTGATGTACTGGAATACAATTTTTAAATGAGTTAGTTAATGAAAAGGCTGAATGGGTTCTGTAGTTGCTCAAGGCTTTGAAAGATCTTGATAGATCTACAATGATGTCTTACTCTGTTAAAATACCTCATTAAGGGCCTTCATATTTTAAGTATAAAATTCTCCTCCTAGTGTATGTTTTTGGAGATAGGGTTCAAAATTAATATAGTGTAGCTACAAAATCAACATCAATATGGCCTTTAATATTTTCAGTATAGAAATCACATTTTGTATATAGTACTTGAGATAGAACCTAGAGCCTCGTGCATGCTAAGCATTATATCACTGAGCTCCTGTCTTCAACCTATAATCATCATTAATGAAGAGCCAGTGGATTTGACTGCATCAGCACTGATTTACTTTATCTGAAGGGTTTATTCACAGCAGAATGTAGGCTATTTTATATTTGATACTACAATTTCAAGATTACTCTTGAGTTCTGCTATCTCTAAAATTAACTACAGGAAGAATCGTTTTACTAGTATTTAATCAACAGCAAACCTCTATCAACTGGCTGTGTGTGTGTGTGTGTGTGTGTGTGTATACAACATTCAATTCACTTCATAACACTTGTGTTGACATAGTGTGAAATCTTCTCACTTGGAGTATGGATGCTAGGAACGTTTTCTGAGAGATTTATTTTGAAATGCTAAGTGGAGTGCTGTAGAGCACGAGTGTTCTTAGGCCCAGCAGCTTGTGGATAAGAAACGATTCACAGTGACATTTACCACCAGATTTGCTGGTTCTTTGCTTCCATCTGTCACACAGGCCTTCAGACCAATGCTAAGTCCTGGCTGGCTGGCTAAAAATGTCCTTTAGCTTCTGCAAAGAAACTTCATACAAGTATAGCTATTCTCCTAATAAGTGTCTGCTAGGGACACAGAAACACTCTGCTGGATAACTATCACCTGCTTTATGTTCTTTCCACTCCTTGAACTTTTAAGCTGCAAAGTCCTTCATTAAATAAGGACAGAGACAGAAAATGCTGGAAATGTAAGGGAGTTTGCTAGTCACAACACTGAATTTCACCAGAAGCCTCAATGAGTTACATAAACAGTAGATGGAAAAATAAACTTTTGGAAGCAACCAAGGCCTGGTACATCAGTGTTTAAACTTTATTCCTAAGATCAGCAGTCAACATTGGATGCTCCTTCAAACATCTTAGAGATACTGCCTTTGACTCAAACTTACTGGAATAAAACCTCTAATGTAGAAGTCTCATATTCTCCACTTTAGTAAGAAATTGATGTTTCTTCTTGCATGCTGAAATTTGAAAGTCATGGACATAGGGCACTGGGTGTAAACCAGTGTCTTTTGTTATTTCCCAGTTGTGGTAGTTTATATATAAAGATGGATACCGTCAAGTCTCTTGTCCAAACAGGCATGAACAATATAACTCTTAGTTCAAGAGATTGTCATTATGCTACCCCTTATATGGACTAAGCCTTCGAGTTGCATTGACAAATAGAGAATAGTGGAAATATTATATAAATGTCTAAGTCTAAGCATCATGAGGTCTTCAAGCTTCTATCTTCCTGTCTTAGAGGAAGACTGCCTTGAGATTATCACAGAATGTCATAGTCTGGCTGACTAGAGGATGCAGGCTGTATGAAGGAATGAGGTTTTCTAGTGAACAGTCACCTCTAAGACATTTAATTAGAGATTTTTAGAATTTCTAGCTCACTGGATGCTGAATAATTGCACTCATACTTAGTGGAACAATCACAATCATCCAGCTGATAATAGGACATAAGGGAGTCACAGAATCAAAAGCAAAATTGCTTTAGGCTACAAAGTTTTGGGGTATTATATGCAATAATAGGTAACTGAAACACCCATATACTTAGGACCATCAAAATAAATCAAACAGTTTTGAGAGCATGACCACTTATCTTGTAAATTTGAACAATTTGTACAGCTCAGACAAGATCACTGCAACATATTATATAATAGAAGTAAACAGCCACAGGGATGCTTGCTTTAGTGTTTTTTAAAAGGCTACTTTGAACAACATAAAATCAATTCAAATAGAAAGCCACTTTGAACCCAAGTCTCCACTCATGTTAAAAGAAAAATATTCAACCAGATGACAACTCCAATGATTATTCCAAGCTCACCACTCTGTTCCTAGGAAATTCAGAGAAAACTGATTTTTAGAACACAACAATACATCTGTAGAAATGTAAGGCTGTGCTAAATTAGCATTAACTGCTTACTCTCTGCATCTATTTAGAATATGGAACAGATAAGTAGTGTAAGACACAGCAACAAAATAAACACTACTTGATACAATTGGATTAGAATTCTGTCTTATTTTGTAGCTGTGTAGACTTAGTCTAGCAATATTCTTTTTATGTCTTGGGTTTCTTAACTTAAAAAGAGTTGTATATAACCATATTAACAGTGCAATTACTTCAGGGATATATATCAAAGTGTAAAGGAAGCTACGCATGTAAGAGTGGTACTTTGGAAAACCATCATGGCAAATCACAAATACTAGTGTTTTATACTATAATATAGGGAATAAGAATCACATAACCAAATAATGTTATGAATTAGACTTTTAAATAGTGAATTCAGCTTAGATTATATTACTATGTGTCAGAAAGCTGAGAATACAAAGAATACTTAATTCTGTTCCTTAATCCACCACATGAGAAAAAAAAAGTGTCTTGGAATAAAAGCAAGATGATTCTGACTTCTTGTTGATTCTTTTCCTATGGCATTTGTGTGTTTAGGAGGCTGAGCTTGTGTCCAGTTTTCTGTCAGTATGCCAAAGGAAGTACTGGTCTTAGTTTTGAGAAATTCTTCTCCCACTTTCCAACTTTGGCCCTCTTGCTGCCTGCTCTTGCCAGTGGCTCGGACCACACTCTCCACTGGCTACATCAGGAATAGTAGGGCAACACAAGGAGCCATAGATGGTGATGAAGTCTTCACCGAGGAAGAAGAAAAATGGAGGAAGTATCTGGTAATATTGGCTTCTTTCAGGGTGCTTGTTCTTTGTGTCACCTCGGCTGCAGGCTCACTGGCCTTGGTGATTATCACCCCCACTCCCACTCCATTACCTTCCTTGGTGTTGCAGCTGTGGGTTTTGGTTCTGCCTATTATCATTTCTGTCCATACATACACAAGGCTCACTGCTTTGCATCACCTTTTGATGTTCTCAGACCAGACAAGCTTACAAGGCTATACTTCAGACAATGCCCTCATGACCACATTCCCCACCTTCTCCCCTTCTCATTGTCTCTATAACTATGTGTCTCATACTCCAGTGTATGCTGGAGTCACCCATAGAGTCCATTAAAATGCAGATAAGCTTGCAAGGGTTAAGGGTAAGCCTTGACTTTCTGCCACTCTGTCCCAGGCCAGTTGGCATTAATCTGTAGACCATACCTTACAGCACTTATAATTGAAACAATATATTTCCTTTTCATTGTTTTATCATATCGCTCTTCTGCCTTGACTGTGATTCATAAAAGGAGAGACTAACATATTTTATGATGAATTTTCAGCACTTAGTTTGATGCCTAATGCATAGAAGTTGCTCCATGTAGAGTGACTAAAGGATTAATTATATATGTACTTAAACAAAAACTTAGAATATATTTCCAGTTAGAAACATCATCATACCATTTAGGAACATTGCATCTTAAGTAGATTTCTGTTTCCTGGCTTTGATTATTTCTGTAATATCCAGAGTACTTTATATGGAAGTATAAAGCCTTAAGTTCCATTCCACAAGCTTATAAAAAAATCATTGGCATAAAATTTCTTCCTAGCATTTCAGACTCTGACTGAACATGCCACTGACATCTAGAGAACAAACATCAATAAAGGACTGCATATGGACAACTGTGCATATGTACTGAGAGAACCAAAAAATACATATCATGAAAAAAATAAATAAACGACATAATTTGTTCACTAGAACCTTGATTTAGCAATTTCAATGTACAATGCTGACAAAAACCCCACAATCTTGCATCTGTCTTTAAAGTCTCCAGTGTCACTGAACTTTCACCTTGATGTCTGTGTTTAGGTGCTAGTTATGTGGTAGTTTGTTGTGTTTCCTTATCAAGAACTACCTTTAATTTTAGTTTAAAACTACTGCCAAGAGTACTCTGCTTCCAGTGAAGCAGAAATTCAAAGAAGAGACCTTCTCCTAGAGATTCAACGTGCCTCCACAAAGCCATCCACTTTTAATGCTAAGGAACAAGCTAAAGTATCAGTTTAAACCATTATGGCTTCTCCTCATCTGCCCTCTTATCCTTGCAGTTGAATCTTCAGAAAACACAGCTTGTAATGCTCTCAGTATCCAAGGAACCCACTCAAAGACCTTTTGCATAATAAATAACATAAATGTTTACTCCTTTATGCAGAATCAGAAACCAATTTTCCTTTAACTCAGAGATAACCTCCCAGCCATGCTTTTGAACAAACAGCTAAAGTAAAAGAGAACACCTGGGACAAAATGTACTTACAGGCTCCAGTAGTGCTCAGTCCAGGGGCTCGGTCAGGCTGCTTTGTCCTCAGCTCCCGAAGTAAATGGTTTACAGCCTCCCACTCAGACCTCAGATCTTCTAACTTCCTCTTTAATAGAAAAGCATACGTGTTACTGATTTTACAAACATTGCCAATATAACTTAACTCATCATTTTAATATCATTTTCTGAGTATATTCTTTATGAGAAACATGAATAATTACAGGAAAAAAGTGATTTTCAAATAGACTTTTTAAATGTTTTAATTGAAAAATTTAAAGGGAGGTCGTGGGAGATGGCTCTGTGGAATCTGAAAGTGCTTACTGTGAAAAATGAGGACCTCAGTTAAGCTACCTTGTTAAATAGAAAAAAAAAAAAAAAAACTGGGTGCGGCAGCTTTCACCTGTGATCATGGGTGCTGGTGGATCATACAAAATCCTTGGCCATAATTTCAGTCAATCCATAAGCTTCAAATTCACTGAAAGACCTTGTCCCAAAAACTATGGTGGATAAGTGACAGAGAAGACAGTCAATATTGACCTTTATCTTCTACATGTGTATATATGCATGTGAGCAACCACATAAAAGCAGGCAGGCACATACATATAAACACATACAAATGTAAATGCATTGTGATTCCAAACTCTTTGGACTTAAGATTTTTAGTACTTTAAAGTCATGTCTTGTGAGAATTCTTGGTTGTGCATAAACTGACTGTATATACACAGACATGCATGTGGGTATTGCACCTGAACAATTTTGTTCTATGTCTCCCTCTGTAAATATATCCAATATATGTCAGGCCTAGAGATGATATTCAAATCTCAAAAATGCTTGGTTAAATGCTGTAAGAACTATTGAACAAAATTAAATTGATACTCTTTACTCAAATATTTCCTTAGAATGGACTCAGTTCATATTTGAGCCTTTGTAATAGTTTTCTTTTTTTTTCAACTGTTTATTTTGAATTACAAATGAATTTGAAGGATAGCCTCAAATAATGACAAGAACATATTTTAGGATTAATTTGGGGGAGGTTTTTAGAAGTAGCCTAAGAGAATTTGGTTAAATAAAGCCAGTTCATAAGCCATTAGCAATTATTCCTACCATGTATAACCAGTGGTTGAAAAGTAACTGTCAAAATTAATTTGAGCTATTCTGATAGAAAATAGTTTTAAAAATGTAAACCTCAGCTTTTCTAATATATTGTAAATAGGTATTGAAACTTGGGAATAAAGCTTTCAGTAATAGCTTTGAGAATATGAAAAGTAAGTGTTGCTGGTAGCTGATAGGCAGCTAGGCCATGATGATCCAAGTTAAACAGAAACACAGACACATAGATATAAAGACCAAAACACTTCAAGAAAATTAGCTTGGTAGAGAAAAGGACACCCCATGACCAGGTTTAAAAGAAAGACAAGGGCATTTTGTCATTCCAGAAATGACTAATATGCACTGCTGCTCTTTGAACAGCAGTATGATTTAGTCCTACCCAGTCCTTCTGAAATGCTACATTAACTCTGATTGTCGGCTTGAATGCTTCTTGACAGCATGCAATTGGAACATGGATTCTACTTTCCTTATCCCCCTTAAAACCAAAAGTTCCTGAAAAACAATGGCACCTGTTTCTTTTGAAGTGTTCTCTTCTCTGCTAGTAAGCTAAATAGTTTTAATTTCCACTAGTGGTGTATTCCCAGTAGTTGCTAGTTGGAGAGCTTTATTTGTTCGCATGTTCAAGTAGTAGAACCTAGCCTGAGTTCTTAATGAGAAAGCACTCTAGCACTAAGCTACTCTCATACCTGAGGGACTTAACAGAGTCATATGGACATCACAACTGTACCATAAATAACATAAAAATTCAAGTAATATTATTCTGTACTGTTAATATGAAGTGATTGAGTAGATTATTTTTTACATTTAATTTAATTTACTCCATGGCATGTCTGGAACTCATGAAATATTTGGAGATGAGATTGATCCATTCCAAGTGCTGGGACTGAAGGCAAGTCTGGTTTTATGTACTATCTGGGATCTAAATTCAGGTCTTCATGCTTGAATAGCAAGCACATTAAAAATTAAGTCATATGCCCACCCACCACATGTTATATAATTATAATATTTAAATAAGCAACATTCTGATCAATATTGTACCACTCAACCTATTATGTCATATATAAATCAGCAGTTCTTTGGAATGTTGATAAGACATTGATATGCAGTAGAATAAACTTGTTGGTATAAGGAAAAAAACAGCTTAATATAGATGTTAACAACAAAACAGCTGGGGAAAGAAAACTTCCTGGATGTGATTGACTGTAATTAAAATGGCTAATGATACTATCACTCAGTAGGCTATATTTGAGGAAAGAATGTCCAAAGACACTGCTTAAGCAAAACTTGTATGTAACTTACTCTTCAATGTGTACTTTAATGAAAAGAACTAAAAGTAAGGTGTGACAAGTTTTAAATAATTGGCCAAAGGATTACATCCCAACCTTTCACACAGAGTAATTGCTGTGGACAAATGGTCAAGAGGGCATGTAAACCTCTGGACATCCTTTCTTCACACATAATTACTAAATATTAGTATCATTAATCATTTTCAATTATAGTTGATCACAAGGGATGGTTTCTTTCCCTTGCTGCTTTGTAGTTAATAACTATATTAAACTGTATTTTTCCTTATAACAACACATTTTTATTAGATATTTTCTTAATTTACATTTCAAATACTATCCCAAAAGTCCCCTATACCCTCTCCCCTGACCTGCTGCCCAACCCACTCACTCCCGTTTCCTGGCCCTGGCATTCCCCTGTACTGGGGCATATAATCTTCCCAAGACCAAGGGCCTCTCCTCCCAATGATGGCTGACTAGGCCATCTTCTGCAACATATGCAGCTAGAGACACGAGCTCTGGGGGTGCTGGTTAGTTCATATTGTTGTTCCACCTAAAGGGTTGCAGCCCCCTACAGCTCCTTGGGTACTTTCTCTAGCTCCTCCATTGGTGGCCCTGTGTTCCATCGAATAGCTGACTGTGAGCATTCACTTCTGTGTTTGCCAGGCACTGGCATAGCCTCACAAGAGGCTGCTATATCAGGGTCCTGCCAGCAAAATCTTGCTGACATATGCAATAGTGTCTGGGTTTGGTGGCTGTTTATGGGATGGATCCCTGGGTGGGGCAGACTCTGGATAGTCCTTCCTTCAGTCTCAGCTCCGAACTTTGTCTCTGTAACTCCTTCCGTGGTTATTTTGTTCCCCATTCTAAGGAGGAATGAAGTATCCACACTTTGGTCTTCCTTCTTGAGTTTCATGTGTTTTGCAAATTGTATCTTGGGTATTCTAAGTTTCTGGGCTAATATCCACTTATCAGTGAGTATATATCATGAGATTTTAATACTTTAGGGTACTATAAAACTGCAGCTCACTTTCAGTTATTTCCCAGGTGAAATAATGAGGTACAAGTCATAGGTAGAAAACTTGCCTATCATGTACAGTACCCTGAGTGTTCCGTCCCTGGTATGGCAAAACAAAACAGAGCATCATGTTTTCTGTCAGTCATTTCTCTACATCAAATCAATCTAACACCTCACTCTTATTAACGTGATTGTTTTCTCTAGATATAAGGGAACTAGTAGACATGTTTTTACTGACATTCTACCTCTTTCAAATGAACTATATATACAGGAAATGGGGAAGCACCAAAAGTGAAAGGAAAAATGTCACTGACTTACAAGACAGCTTTAAGAGAAGAGGGGAAAAAGACAAGTTATATGGCTTTGTTCTTTTTTATTTGTTTTGATCTTCAATTTATTTCACTGAGGAAACAGCAGAGTTGGGTGGAGCTCAGTTCGTGTGTCAAAACAGCCTTGGGATTGAGTGTATAAGTGGAAGTAAGATTAAGTTAAACATTACTGGTTTGATTAATTTATACATGAGAAAAAGCAAAACTGCCTACATTTTGAAGGAAGGATTTTTTTATGTTATATGCACAAGCAGGAAGTAAAGCAAAATTAAATGCACTTCTGTGAACTATAAGAAAGGGCGTTAAGCTTCAGCTCTTTGTCATACCCATATGGCATTAAGTGGTTGAGGGTGCATCAAGAATAAATAGAATGCATTTATCCATTAGTACATTTGTTCATTTTGTGGTTCACCCTTGGTACTTTATCACTCTGGTAACTAATCTGTATACTTTTAGCCACAGCAACACTGAAATTTGCTGCTGTCAGTACTGGGCTCCAGTCTGCAGTCAAATCACCAAAACATTTATTTTACTTTTAAAAAGTATCAAATGAAACCTCAAGTTGTATGTAAATTATTTTTCTGTACTTCAGGTTTAGAGATAACTTTAATTTTGAATGAGGGATTTTTTTTTTAATATTTCCAGAGAATGTTGTGCCTTTTGCATCTGGTGTTTTGCCATTATGCTCAAAATCCAACTTTAAATTTACTTGATGAAAACTCCCGTGTAAACTGTGGGGAAAACAAACAATTTTGTAGAACTAGACCTTGGCCCAAGTACATGGAAACTAAGCAATAACTCTGCAGAGTCTAACTTCTGGCAATGTTATTTGCAAAGACAAACTGGTTTTGTATAATGAGGTTATTAACCTGCACTGTTTTAGAATGGCTTTGAACATGAGAGTAAGGTTCCTTAAACCAAGCTAGCAACATTAGCTAAGAAACCAAAACTGATCAAGAAATAGCCACCATCACAGGCTCTCAGAAACCTTTTTGTTTGTTTGTTTGTTTTGTTTTGTTTTGTTTTATATTTATTTAGACACGTTTCTATTTTAAATGTTAATTTTTATTTATTAGATATTTTCTTCATTTACATTTCAAATGCTATCCCCTTTCCTAGTTTCCTCTCCGAAAGTCCCCTATACACCCCTGTCCTGCTCCCCAACCCACCCATTCCTGCTTCCTGACCCTGGCATTCCCCTGTACAGGGGCATATGATCTTCGCAAGACCAAGGGCCTCTCCTCCCAAATGCAGTGGAAACCTTTAAAATGTTGGCCAGTTATGGAGAACAAGATAACTTCTACCTACCATCTATTTATCATTTATCACTGGCTTGTCAATTGCAAATGGAAACCATTGAGTGAGAGTTTGTTTGTTTGTAAATGATCTGGCTTTCTATTTCTCTCCTCAGGTAACATCCTATGAATAAATATATCCTGGATTTCAAAATATACACACCAAAATGAAGGAAGTAGAAAACTTTCCCCCAGGCCAGCTTGTTACTGAAGAATGATGCAATTATATGATATTTCACTAAAAATTTCTGACCTAATAAAGTACTGAAACCCGAATACCAGGTTTTCGCTTTCATAAGAAAAAACAACAGAGCAAGAAAAGGTCAAAGACTATATTGTGATTCTTTACAGCTGTCGAAGACAACGTGCTGCAATGGCTTGATTTGAATTAAGCTAAACAATATGAAGAGTATCAGGGTTGGCAAGCAAAGTAATCAAGCCCCAAAGAATTTAATCTACCTTGAAGGTGGTACTACTTTTTGTATTGATGGTACCACACCAGGTCAGAAATGAGTCCTTTAATCCAATGACTTGTTAATAGACTGAAGATCCCTATATATAAATAGGATATGTTGATGAAATGGATATCTTTAGCTCTGTAACAATAGTATGGCCAGTATTTCCTTACAAGTTATTTCAAAGATTATAAACAGAATGGCAATGGCAAGTGTACAACAGAGGAAGCGTAGCCTATTATGAGGTAATAGATATTGCTAGAGGTTGCTTCATTACCTTCACTGTCTGAGTGCTTGGTTTTTCCTTATACAAATGCTGCCCTTTAGACAAAAGCCTTTCCACATCCGGTTGTTTAGCATGAACTGTTACTTCAGTTTCCTGGGGAAAAGAATGCATACAGTGCAGATTAACTTCACAGTTAGCAATAAAATTACTAAATTTAAATATACCCTTAGAGACTCCACATGTATTGCAGATCAATTTCTGCATGGCACACAGGGACACAAAAAGTAACTTTTGATGCAGAGAAAAGAAATACAGGTTCCAGTGAAATACACTAATATTAAAACAATTCAAAATCCCTTGAATTGTATCATGATAATATTGTAGATAAACAGAGACGTTATACATTTTTTAATAAAAAAGCAAATTGCAATGATGATAGGTACAATTTATCAGTATAATTAATGCATATAAACAACACCTTTAACATCAGTAACACCAATAATCTTAATGTTTGCGGTACCTTACAGATTCCTTATTTTATAGGTTTCTCTTTTGAGCTACAGATCTAAATTTTCTCTCTCCCTGGCTCTCTCAGACTACACACACACACACACACACACACACACACACACACACACACACACACACTTGCTCATTCTCTCTAGCTGTGAGTGTATATGTAAGACAAAGCTAATAATTCTTTACAAATCACGATTGAAATTAAGTGTCTTTCCAAAGAATAAACACTTACAGCATAGTACCAACACATTATTTATTAATCAGTCATATTAAATAGGCCTTTTGAGGAGTGATTAGATTTTTTTATTGTTTGCTTTTTCATCACCCAGGGAAGACTAAAGCATGACAGAAAAGCAAACACCCCTTTAGGTATATGAATATAAAGTGTTTTGTTACTGACTGCTGTCTAGCTCTCAAAGAAAGAACAAAAGCAATGTGGATAAATTGAAACCGAAGGAAGCAAAGTTAAATATTACAGAAGACTTTTTGGATGGAACACTTGATAAACACTGGGATGAAGTATTGATTAATCAATGGCATGCATCAGTCAGGGCCTGAACATCCTTTCTCAGAGCTGCTTTTGATTAACCCACATTCTTGTCTTTATTTTCCTATCCTGGTACCTCCAGGCACTGGAGTGTGTACATGTTGTCCGGATTTAGTTTCCTCTGTCCACTCTGTTCCCACCTGTTTGCTCTCAGTCCACAAGGTGGGAACCCGTGAACTTAAGTTACTATAATCTGACCATGCACAGCAGGGTGTCTTTAAGTATATGAGTGCTCAGCACCTGCTCTTGAGAATGACTCCTTGTCTCGTTATTAAAATAGCTACAAGCGTGAGGCTGGTGTTTTGGTCAAAAGTGTTCCTATCATTAAGAGTCTATGCTGTATATTAATAAAATAAGAAACTACCTACTTTAATTTCATAGAAAGCTAATCAGTGCTCTTAGGGAACACTGCCAGAAAGATATTGTGCCTTCAACTATAGTACCTGGCATGACAATAATTCTTTGATAAAAGTAGAATAGTTCCCATCTCAGATCAGAACAAGACACATCTATTTACAAGATCTGGTTTCCTTATAAGACTCTGACAACTACCCATTTTCCCTTAAGTAGCTCAACTGAAAAACATTTTGGTATAGTGAATGACCATACTTTGTAAAGAAAAAAAATAGAAAAAATAAATTACCCCAAAGAAGTAAAGAAAGAGCATATGGTTAGCAAGGCCAAACATTTAAAAGTAGAAGAGTGGATTTTTCATCTGTACATGTTTTACTTGTGTGTCCCATGCATTACCAATATAAGTCTATGTACTGTGAAAGAGCATTTCTGGAAAGAAGCTGTGTCTGCAAAGACTGATTAACTGATTAGAACTGCAGTGATGTGAAGAGGGTGCAAGGCAGCAGGTTAAGAGCCTAATTATCTCATGGTGTGCTACTTTTAGCCACTTAAATATCCGTCCCTTGCTCACCTCTGTGTCAGAACTAACATCCTGTGACTAATAGATAAAAACTTTTTAGAATCTTTTATCTTAGCAGACCACTAGCTTCTAACAACTCCAAAGCTAAACCCATCAAGATAGCATCTGAGGCCTATAGAGAGACTACCTTGTTATAACCTGCTTACCAGATGTACCTATCAATGTATTTTAATACTGCCTTGATTTATGACTTTCTTTGTTCTGCTACTATAATACTTTATGAAACAGCTTCCATGTGGGAACATGGAACCTGAGATAACCTATGCATCTCTGTGTTTCCTGGCCCATGGTCACTCAAATTTGACTACACAATAAAGATGTCTCGTTTCTTTTGAAAGGAGATCTGTGGTTTTTTTTCATCAACAGCATCCTAATCTAAATTACATGGACATTTTACATTTGAAAGTAATTATCTTAACCCAGACTCACGTTGCACTTGTTACACTTGGCAGAGTAAAGGTAGTTCTTAACATGGGTTTGTCATTTTAATAGAGCATTAAACTTGCAGTAGGTAGAGGACTATAATTCTCACAAAACTAGCAACTTCTAATATACCCAAACCTGGACTCCTTTAGCTAAAATGCAAAGAGATTCATCTTTTCTTTCAGACACTCTCATTTCTCTTTTCTTTCCTCATTAAGCAAAGAATAACAAGATCAACCTCAAATGGCAATGTATATACCCCAAGACACAGATAAAATAAAAGTTGGTATTTGATATGATACATTTAAAAAATTAATCTCATAATATTTTTAGTTTTGCACTGGACACCAAATTTCTTGTATTGTTCATACCAATAATATTTAATTTAATAAATGAAATATTACTTTTAATTAAATATTTAATAAAATATTACTTGAATATAATCTGTTTAACAGCGGGTCTGTGACATTCCATCATGGATGGGAGAGGGGCTCTGGGCTCCTGATCCTCTCCAGGGAGCTGTTAGACATTCATGGTTTCTAGGTGAGGGTGAACATAGTCTTCATTGCTACAGGTAAGGAGTTCATGCTCCAGTGGATAGTTCCACTCCTGTTCACATGCCGGAGGCACTAGTCAAACTTAGTGGGCCACAGTGCACACACACACACACACACACACACACACACACACACACACACGCACACACGCACACGCACACGCACACATAAAACACACACACATATACATAAAGACAAAGTGGAAAAGATACTTGTTGGAAGAGCATGGGGAGAGCAGAAGAAATGGAATATGTTGGAACATGGTCCAAGAGTCATGTGAGATTTCTGAGTACTTGTGAGAGAACTCCCAGTAAATAAGACAAAATCTGGGGATCTCAGTTTCTACAAATACATAATTGTTCTTGAAAAGTGCTTTTTTGCTCCTCCCAAGTATAGTGAATAGGAGTGAGTGTACTTTAACTAATCTTTACAACTGCTATTGTTATTCATTTATATGCCTCTATGGAAAAACATGTTTTTGCCATGAGCAGCTTGCTCATGTTATTATATACAGCTTGAACTCATGAGAACTTTACACAAGTGACCTTTCTTAATCATCAGACTGCAGATTATCAGTTGTTCTGAGTAAAGTTGGCTATTATATGAGACTTCAGTCTGCTTCATTTATTGACTTCATTCTCCAATGTCCCACCACCTCTAGAAAAGTAAACAAGTGGTCTCATGAATCAGAGACCTGAAGTAAGCTATGCAATAAGAGAGGTGTCCCTCACAGGAGTTGAGAATAATGTGGCATAAACCATGGAAGGATTTGCCTTATTTTGAGCTTTTGCACAATTTTATAAAGAAAGTAAGTACACAAGGGTCAAAATCACAGCTATAAAATTGCTTGCAGGTTATTGATGATTATAATTTCTAGTTTTCAAAAGATGAAAATTTAGTTGAAACATATGGGGGCAGAGTCCAAAAGAATATTGTTTGAAAAGACACATAAACAAGGGTGAAAGATCCATCTTCAATTTTGAGTCCCCTGGACATTAATTTGGACTGTTATCAAAATGCTTAAGAAAGATGAGTATATTAATCATGAGTAAGAGCGATATAATTATTTAAATGAATAGGAACTGAATGATCAACCCTTAAAATTTGTAAAAAGAGGACAATAACTATTTTCTCAGTCCAGGCAAAATCAAAAGTAAAAACACTGCCACTCATAACTATTCAGGTAAAAAATATGTTAGCTGCATTATTTGAGCCTCCTTTAAATATATATCCTCCATTCCTGAAGTGTAGCATGAGGAATTTGGCCTTCATTCTCATCTGTAATTCTCTCTACTTTTTGACGAGGACTTGGTAGTGCATATGCATAAGCCACAGAGCTATGTAAAAATTACAACCTAGTCAAGCTAAGTCCCAGCATGGAACAAGAATGCATATTGCAATCCTCCCCAGCTTCATGAGCTGTGCTTCGTACTTCCAATGTGCTAACCAATCTATTTAAAACTCTAGAATGAAAGATGGTGTTAAATAGTACTTGTATATTATCTTGAGAGGTAAGAAAAGTTCTACACCTATTTGAATCCAGACTAAAAGAGGAATCTGGGTATCATGTGGATCCTTCACTTCCTATAAACTTATTTTCCCCCACTAAATTGTCTCCTAGAGGTATTATAGTACAATAGGATAAACCTTTGAAATGCATTTATTTACACCACAGGGAACAGAAAATACTAACTGCCTATTTACTCTCCTTGCTCAATTTGTAAATTGGGGGAGCGCCAGATGTCGAAAATTATATGGATTTTGATCCTTGCTGTATTATATTACCTTTAACTAACAATCAGTTTTTAAAGAGCATTACAGAACTCTATGGATTTTCAAACTTCATTTACAGATTACTATGGAAGGATAGGAAATCATTATTCAGCTAGCAAGCTTTTGGATTTTCTCATATGAACTGAATTTGTGATTACAAAAAATTGTCCACCCTTATCCCATTTCACAGGCAGATTATTATTTTATTGATGGCTTATCTAGGTGTATAGGAGAGATTCTTGGCCCTATACTCATCAATCTATTAATACTTCATTTTCCTCAGCACAACAGGTGAAACTGTCTGCTTTGGTTCATTTATCACTGCTAATTCATGAACCATTAAATATCATTTTAGATTCTATTTATGTTTTAAAGTTATTTCCAGCAATAGAGAGTACTTTTATTTTGTCTTCACATTCTGTTATATTTCCATTACTATAAAAACTACAACATCTGGTAAAACCCCACACAAATCCCCCCCTTTTTTTGCTACTCACAGGCATGACTGACATCCTCTAACCTCCCTGGTTTTATTGCAGAAGGAAATAAACAAGTTGATGCATTAACCTTCTTCATTTTTATATCTCCAGATGAAAATTGGAAAGGAAAAATGCCTCTGTTATTGCTCATGGATCCACTGAAACATAAATTGCTCTTTGGCTCCTCAAGCCCAAGGTCATCAAGAACAATGGCATAGGGTGAAGAGAAAGTGTAAGTCACCAGAAAATAGCAAACCTCTAGGTAAAGGACAAAAGGAGAATCAATATATTATCAGAAATCAAGTCTGCCCACTTGGGTACAAACTAAGGACTTATGCATCAATGAAGAAGTTAGTCTTATGAAACACCTATGTCCCCTGAGAGCCTTTTATTTTATTTTATTTTATTTTATTTTTTTCTGGTGATGCTAGCTGCTTTGACCTGTGCATCTGCAATGAGTGCCTCTGAACACGTGTTATGTTCTTCATCCTGCTTTGATTTCAAGTCATATATTGGATTTATCCAGCTCCTGTTACTGTTAAAATGATTCTATGCTTATAGCTGGACCTCGGGACTATAAAAAACTCATTCATTCATCTGAAAAAAATGACTCATTTAATTTTTATTTGGGATTTAAATTACTTCCTATCTGCATAGGGCACAATAAAATTTGTATTTCTACTAAATGGAAACTATGGGTTTACTTTGTACAAGACTCCAGAACTATTAATGATATGGGCCTGTTTTTAAGATATTCCGTGGATCTTTCTGATTGGAATAAAAATGTAACTGATAATATCGGACATAGTTTGTGATCTATGTTCTTGGTGGCAAAGTATTATACATAATGCTTTCACTATTAATATTTCTCCCAGAAGCCAAAGAATTAGAAGTAGAAATTTCAGAGCCAGATGGGGGATATGTCAACTCAATTTGTCAATTAGTAAAGGTACCAGAGATTCCAGCCACAAACACTAAAGGACACTGCCATTTCTACTGGTTGCCCACTAGAACTTGTAGTTAAGGCCCTGCACAGATGCTGGGAGCAGCGACACTTACCCTTATACCCAGCACTTTTGGGGCAGAGTCAGGACACTAAATTTGAGGTCAGCATGTTCTGAGAAACTCCCTCCTTCCTAGATTTTATAGTTTCAGAACATGCTTGCAGGAAGTATGGGGAGAAAAGTCATTGGTACCTTTGCTCCTGTGAACTTTTCCATGACTGTTGGAGGACAACCAAATGCTTTTCTATTATATCTAAGACCTACTCTCCAGGAGCAAATTCACACTTATCAGTGAAAATCTGACTAAGAACACAGGCTAAGGAGCTCATAGGTTTTAGGAATGAACTTACTGCTATGATTTTGCTACATGAACATGGTATCAAACTTTCTTCAAAAATAAATAACTGTACCAAGAGGTTAGTATAGCAGCTTAGTCCTCATCAGAGAGACTTTTTTTTGGTGCATGGATAGTGGTTCACACATATACACACATCTGGGCAAAAGGCCGAGAATAATGGAATAATGTTTATAGAATTATCAATCTTAATTGGGATATTTGTCTCACATCTACATCTAAAGCTTCAGGTAAACAGGAAAATTTGTGAGAACTGGAGATTGTGAAAGAATGACATAACTGGACTTTTGTCTTCTTCATTCACAATAGATATAGATTCATGTACAAGACCTGAAAAAGATCAAGCCATCAATATTCTAGCATCGATGGGGGTGATCGAAACTCTGATTGCTAACTTAAGAGCTAGATACAGTTTATGGCAGTTAAGAAAGGGAATATCCTGTTCATGCCCAAGGTGATCCTAAGGTCCTGAGTGAGGTAACCCAATCCCCAAAAAACTCACATGATATGCACTCACTGATAACTGGATATTAGCCCAGAAACTTAGAATACCCAAGATACAATATGCAAAACACATGAAACTCAAGAAAAAGGAAGACCAAAGTGTGGATACTTCGTTCCTCCTTAGAATGGGGAACAAAATACCCATGGAAGGAGTTACAGAGTCAAAGTTTTGAGCTGAGATTGAAGGAAGGACCATTCAGAGACTGCCCCACCTGGGGATCCATCCCATAAACAGCCACCAAACCCAGACACTATTGCAGATTCCAGCAAGATTTTGCTGAGAGGACCCTGATATAGCTGTCTCTTGTGAGGCTATGCCATTGCCTGGTAAATACAGAAGTGAATGCTCACAGTCATCTATTGGATGGAACACAGGGCCCCCAATGGAGGAGCTAGAGAAAGTACCCAAGGAGCTAAAGGGGTCTACAACTCTATAGGAGGAACAACAATACGAACTAACCAGTACCCCCAGAGCTTGTGTGTCTAGCTGCATATGTAGCAGAAGATGGCCTAGTCCCATCACTGAGAGGAGAGGCCCTTGGTCTTGGGAAGATTATATGCCCCAGTACAGGGGAATGCCAGGGCCAGGAAGTAGGAGTGGGTGGGTTGGGAGCAGGGCAGGGGGAGGGTATAGGGGACATTTGGGGTAGATAGCATTTGAAATGTAAATGAAGAAAATATCTAATGAAAAAAGAATTAAAAAATAAAAAAAAGAAAGGGAATATCAGTTTTCCTTAGGGGTATGAAACCTGTTCACAACCACACCTGTTTGTGTGTGTGTGTGTGTGTGTGTGTGTGTGCGCACGAGAAAGAGAGAAGAGAGGCCAAAAAGCCCCTTTGAGAGTGGGCTGGGCTACCTTGCTTTTGCAGGGTAGCTGTGGGGAGGAGCATACCTGGTTATTGCCAGGTAACTGTGTGGGTGGAGTCTGGACAGCCTATGTGACTGATGACCACAGAATGATGGAGTTGAGGGCTTGTGTTATCAGGTGTTTGTGTCTGGGGGGCGTAGCTCACTGTTCTGTCCCTTGTAAAATTTTCTACTGGGTCTCAGGAGTAAGCCTCGCTCAACCAGAACACAGACTGCCTTTCACAGTCCAACACTCTGGAACTTAACTTGGAAGCAAAACTCATCTGCAGCTCCAAACATAGGCAATTGTATGCTCTCTTCTGGCCATTGTAGCCACATAGTGCACAAAGATGTATATGTAGGGATTACACCCACACATATTTTAAACAAATCTATAACCTTTGTTGTTTGAAGAGATAGAATTGTTTTTGTGTCCTATAAGAAACATTGCAGGAATTATTGGCGCTAAAAAAGAGTAGAATAAATTAACATGGTAAAACTTATCACAGTAAGTGGCAAGGCAAGCTTTTCATTGCAGAACTCCCAGAATTCAGGAGGCAGCGGAAGGTTGATATATATTGTCCATTTAGTGAGTTTCAGGACAGCTAATACTAGAGAGAGAGAGATTCTGTCTCTGTCTCTGTCTTTCTGTTTGTCTGTCTGTTTGCCTGTCCCTCTGCATATATCTATATCTATCTTCTATCTTTCTTTCTATCTATCTATCTATCTATCTATCTATCTATCTATCTATCTATCTATCTATCTATCTATCTATTTATATCACAGGGCTGACTGAGCTATCACCAGGGCCCTCACTTTGTTCTCAGCTCTTCCACCACATCCAGTGGTGTCTGGGATTTCCAAGACTGAGAACCTGTCATCTCTGGCCTCAATAAGACCCAGAGAGCCCAGAGCCAACTCTTCCATGGCAGTGGTTCCTGAGAGTCTGAGCTGAGACTGTACCTTCCTCATCTCCTGGAGCAGTGTCCTGTGGCTTAACATGGCCCTCCACCTGTCCCACTGTGGTTCCATGGGGTCCGGGGCAGTCACCTGTGTTTGCCCACTCAGAGCACCAGAGCTCTGGTGGGATGGAGGTCATCTCTCCCACCCCTTTAGAGGGCTGGGATTTAAACATGGGTCCTATGGAAATATAGCCAGCCACAGTCTTAACTTCTGTGTCAGCTTTTCATGACCAGGGAATATAATCCTACATAGCTTTCAAAATTCCCCAAGGGCAGAAGCACTGAAAGAAGTGTCCAATATCCTTAGTCATCAGGCAAATGCAAATCAAAATGACTCTGAGATTCCACCTCACACTGGTCAGAATGGCTAAGATCAAAACCTCAGGCTACAACAGATACTGCCTAGATGTAGAGAAAGAGGCACACTCCTCCATTGCTGGTGGGATTGCAAGCTTGTATAACCACTCTGGAAATCAGTTAGGCAGTTGCTCAGAAAGTTGGAAATAGTTTTACCTGAAGACCTAGTTAAACCACTCCTGGGCATATACCCAAAAGATGCTCTATCATATCACAGGGTCATATGCTTAAATATGTTCATAGCAGCCTTATTTATGAGAAGCTGGAGACAACCCAGATGTCCCTCAACTGAAGGATGTATACAAAAAATGTGTACATTTACACAATGCAATACTACTCACCTATGAAAAACGAGGACATCACAAGTTATGCAGGCAAATGGATGGAACTAGAAAATAATCATCCTGAGTGAGGTAATGCAGACCCAAAAGAACACACATAGTAGGTATTCACTAATAAGTGGATATTAGCCAAAAGGATCAGAATACCTATGGCACAACTTACAGAACTTAGGAAGCTTATCAAGAAGGAAGGCCCAAGAATGGACATTTCAATTCCACTTAGAAGGGGGAACAAAATAATCACAGGAGGCAGAGGGAGGGTAGGACCTGGATGCGAGAGGGTAAGGGGAGGAAAAATGGGGTACAGGATCAGGTATGGGCAAGACAGGAGAGTAGCCCAGAAGACCAGGAGATGAATAGAATTATGCAGCTGTGTGGGGTGAGGGATAGGGGAAAGGGACCACTAGAAAGTCCCAGACACCAGGGATATGAGAGGCCCTCAGGACCCAATGTGAATGACATTAGTCAAAATGCCCAGCAGTGGAAATGTGGAACTTAAAGAGACCTCCCCAGTTGAGGGATGAGGCCATCCACCCATCTTAAAATTGTTGACCCAGAATTGTTCCTGTCTAAAGGAAATGCAAGGTCAAAAAGTGGAGCAGAGACTGAAGGAAAGGCTATCCAGAGATTGCCCCAACTTGGAATCCAACCCATGTGCAGACACCAAGCCCTGATACTATTGCTGATGCCAAGATTGCTGAGCCTGGAATGGCTGTTCTCTGAGAGTCTCTACAAGCACCTCATTGAAACAGATGCAGCCAACCATTGGACTGAGCCCGGGGACCCCAATAGAAGTGTTCGGGGAAGGAGTAATGGAGCTGAAGGGGATTGCAACCCCATAGGAAGAACAACAATATCAACCAAAGAGACGCCCCAACCCCTGCAGAGCTCCCAGGGACTAAGCCACCATCCAAAGAGCATACATGGGCTAGTCTGTGGTCCCTGCTTCATATGTAGCAGAGGATGTGTCTGGCTTCAGTAGGAAGGGGTGTGCTTGGTCCTGTAGAGACTTGATGCCCCAGAGAAGAGGGATGCTAGGGGTGAGGTGGGAGTAGTTGGGTGGGTGGGTGAGCAACCTCTTAGAGGTGAAGTGGAGGGCGATTGGGTGGGGTGCTTACAGAGGGGTGACCAGGAAGACAAGATTTGAAATGTAAATAAAATAATAAAAAAGAGTGAAAAACACGCTTCAAGGGTTCTTCTTTGTGAGACTGTGATTTCTCAACCTTTGATTCTGTCAGAAGTGTGTATAAGTAAATCTGTTTGTTTGGTTTTATTTTTTTCTGAAATGACGTAACTTTTTAAAAATTGTGATCTAGAAGAAGGGCATGAAGGCCACAGCTAAACCGGAAACAACTAATTATTGTGGCCAGATTTTGTCAGTAGAAAGTGTTCAACTTCAAAGAGCACACAGACAAAGTCTTTACAGAATTTCAATACCAACAAAAACCTCATTTATAATGTTAGAACATTTACATCAATGTTTTTTCCCTTTAATTCCTGATGTCCTTTGTAATGCAAAATTATGCAACAGGAGTTTAAAAGATTGTGGTCCAAGTATTTTACTTTCATCAAAGTATTTGAAATTTGCTACAATTTCAGGTATAATTTTAAGACATTAATTTGCATTAATCAGGTTATAGGGAATAACCCTTAATTAATGCTCCCAAGAAAATAGACTCTAGCATGGTCTATTTTTACATTCAGTTTACATAGATTTTAGCAAATGACCTCACTACAATTGTGCAGTTGCTGATCTGTCAGTCAAGCAAAGGTTACCGATTCTAAAAATGGGCAAAGAAAACCTATGGCGTGGCACTAGGAAGTCTGATAAAAATTAATGGAAATTTATTTGTATATGAATATATTTATTGAACTTTATTTTGTGTTTTGACTTATATTTATTTCTTCTGAGGAGCAACACACATTAGTACAAGCTGTGGTTTGTTTGTTTTTTTTCATTTAAAACATGGTATATATTTCGACTTTTAAAAGTATATCTTAGTCAAACATTAAGTTTGTACAGTATATGTACACACTAAAATAGAAGGTTTGGGGCTTCTGATTGTAGTACAACAGTGAGAGATATTGCCTTGCTAACTTTTTTTTTTCAGTGTACTTAAGCCATTATTTTTTTAAATTATGGCCACCCTCTTAATATTTGAATATATGCATATACATAATGACTATAAAACTCATGTATATGTACAGGATATTTAAACAGTCTGTCACCTTTTTAAAACTTTTTCTTGTTCATGTTTATTAAATGTTTACAGTGTTACAGTGTTGGCCTAGGGACTAGAAACACAAGCAAACATATATAATTACATATTTCATATTTCTAAGGCAATACAAGCAAAAAAGGAAAAAATAAGAAAAAAAAACAGCAGCAAAGTGCAGTGGAGCTCAGAACAGTAACTGATTAGTTCTGTATTCCATGGATAAAGGGTGAGGGCAGAAAGCCTGAGACATGGCTTTCCTGAGACCCAGTTCATGTATCAGTTTTACAAGTAAATGCATGAGAGAGTGAATTCCAAGGTAGAATGTCTTACATAATCAGTAACCTGATGCCATAAAAGGAAAATGGAGGAAATCATGCAGAAATAGAGGGGAAGAGAAGCTGTGGTATAGGCACCAAATATTCCATATTCAGGATTTTGAGACAAGAGGATTGTGAGTTCCAGACTATATGAGTTCATATAGTGGATTGCTGTATAATCATTGAAAAATCTCATAAATGTAAATGTTATCGTAGGTTTGGTTAATTATTCATTTATTCTTTTAATATGGCTGACCTCACTGAGTATTAGTATCCTATCTTGATCAATGTGCTGTGAACTGAAATTTGTACATTTTATTCAGAGCTATGATTGGAAAGGCAGTTCAAACTGTGTAGGTTACTTTTGCTTTTTTCTTTTGCAATACAGATTATTTTTAATTAATTGGATATTTTATTTATTTACATTTCAAATGTTGTCTTCCCTCTGCAAACCCCCCTCACCTTTGCCTCTAAGAGGGTGAAGAGTATACAACCAAATATCAGGAATAAAACAAAACAAAGCAAAACAAAAACTAAACAAAGCAACATGAGACAAGAAATCAACAAAAACACCATTGAGTAAGATTTCTGTTGACCATCTACCCCAGGGCATCAAGATATTATTATTATTTTTTAATGAGTTTTATGTTGATGTGTGTGTTGTGTTTTTTCTTTCTTATTTGTTCCGTTTTTGTTTGTGGAGTTATTTACTAAAGAAAGAGAGGAGTGCATTGAGTTGTATTAGGGGGAAGGATCTGGTCAGAATTAGGATAGAGGAATCCGTGATTCAAATATATTAAATGAAAAATATTTACATAATACCATTCAAAAGATTCCTTAAGCTTTGGTCCCTGCATGGGAAGACATTTGTAGCATTCTCTGTTTATATGATAATAACAGTATCTTACTCATAGGAGCAAATATGGAGATAAAGTGTGGGGAAGAGATTTAAAGGGAAGGCCACCCAGAGACTGTCCCACCTGGGGATTCATCCCATATACAGTTACCAAACCCAGACACTATTGTGGATGCCAAGTAGTACATGCTGAAAGGAGTCTGATATGGCTATCTCCAGAGTGGCCCTGCCAAAGCCTTACAAATTAAGAGGTGAATATTAGCAGCCAACCATTGGACTGAGAACAGGGACCCTAATGTAGGAGTTAGAGAAAGGAATGAAGGAGTTGAAGGGGATTGCAACTCCACAGGATGAACAACAGTATCAACCAACCAGACCCCTCAAAGCTCACAGGGACTAAGCCATCAACAAAGGAGTACACATGACTCCAGCTGCATATGCAGCAGAGGAGAGCCTTGTCATGCATCAATGGAAGGAGATGTCCTTGGTCCTACAGATGCCCCAGTGTAGGGAAATAGAGGGTGGGGAGTTGAGAGTGGGTGGGTGGGTGGAGGAACATCCTCATAGAAACAGGGGGAGGGACGATGTGATAGGGTGTTTCCAGGAGGGAGGGAAACCAGGGAAGGGGATAACATTTGAAATGTAAATAAAGAAAATTTCTAATAAAAATAAAATAAAATGAAGCAATAGATTAAAAATATAAAGATATCCTAACCTGGTTCTTAGAAAATATAGAACAAATCTCCAGCTGATCTGCCAAAAAATAGGCTAAAATGAATAAAGAGGCTTTGGAACATGCCACTAAAATTTGGGGATTGTTACAGTAGCAAGAGTTGACAATTATATTATCATAATAAGCTAAATTAACTCACCAATTGTATGATTTCTAGACAAACCCAGCAAAGTATGCCTCTATAATATATATGTCCTGGTTATAGATATTGACTAGACTATCATTCTATACAAACTATTTGCTAAAAAGAGTACTAGGAAAAAATGAAATGGAATCAATATTCTGTAAGAGCTTGACTTCCCTGGCCTACATTGTCAGGCAGACTTTGACAAATGAAAGTTGATGGATGGAAAAACACAACATTGTATAGTTGAGTTTCTTTTCTGTCCACTCATACTGCATGACTGTTCTTTTATTTATTTACAATTAGGTTTCCTGGACCATGGCAACACAGCTGTCTTTCACTCTAAATGCATGCTGTCAAGTACGTGCCAACTGATTGACAAAGAATGACAGATTCTCTCTTTTCATTTTGGACTAATCAAGGGCAGCCCACCAACAGGAGGATTTTCTTTCTGATTCAGAGATTTATAGATTTTCAGAATAATCTGTTCAAATAAACAAAGTATAATGCAGTATTGGTTTTTAAAGTACTAGGTGCTATGTAGCTAAGAAGACACAATCTACTAAGCTATATAGTTAGAAAGTTCAAGGACAATGAAAGAATGAACATAGGAATCCACTCATGGGGGATTCGAGATTCGTACTCTAAAGATTTCTCAGCCCCCTACCTACGTGTGTGTGTGTGTGTGTGTGTGTGTGTGTGTGTGTGTGTGTATGTGTGACTGTGGAGGTTAAAAAGGCTTTCAGATCTCCTAGAATTGTAGAAACAGGTGGTTTAAGATAGCTATTTTTAGCAATCAAACATTAGAATTCAGCATTTTTTCTTACTTCTATTAGGTTTATAGCCATAGTCAATTTATAATTATTTTTTGAGTGAAGGATTCTGCAAGTATTTTAAAAGATTTATTTATTTTCTCATATTTTTCATGAATATGAGTGTTCACCTGTCTGTATGTATATGCATCATGTATGTGCCTGGTTCCTGGAGAAGGCAGAAGAGGGCCTCAGCCCTCCAATAACTGGAGATACAGATAGCTGTGAGTGCCACATGGGTATCTGGAACTAAACCTGAGTCTCCTGCAACAATGTCAATTTTTCTTAACTACCAAGATATCTCTGCAGTCCAAGACATTTTTTTACATATTTTTATATCATTTATAATATATGCATATCTTATTTCTTTTTCATATATATTTGATATATATATATATATATATATATATATATATATTATAAAGCCAGATCCATAAATACTTTAAGTGTGAGATTTTTTTCCTCTTTCACACCAACACATCATCAATTCAGAAAGAAACAATGGATGAGCAAGTGAACATTTGACACTAAAATTTTATTTATAGTTGGAAGGTTGAGTTTGAACCATACATTTTGAGATTCCTCTTTTATTTCCTTCTTATTTTATTTTACGCCTGAGTGTACATATGTGTACTACATGTGTGCAACTAGCTGCAGAAGTCAGAAGTAAAGAATGATCTGGAAAATGGAGGTATAGATTGTTGTCAGCTGCTATGTCCGTGTCAGGAACTGAAGAATAGTTAAGTGTTCACCACTGCTGACCAATCTCTCTTGCCTCATGATCCCTAATCTCAACATATTACAGGGCAATTGAATAAGACTAGGGATAACTATTCCTTTCAATTGTCCTTGCACACAGCCATTTGAACTTTTATCAAGATTTTAGTTCTATTCTGCCTAAAAAGCCCACGTAGTTGGGACAAAAAATATATCTACATGCTTTATTGTTTACATAAATGGCTCAGACTGGTAAACCACAACACTGTGTTTTTATGACCTATAAAGGATGGCTCTCATGTAAACAACCTCCAGTTGACTTTTCTATTCTCTAAGTGCAGTAATTCCTGTTACTGCATAAGTCTTTTTATATGCACTTTGTAGTTTTTTCCTATGATATAAGACATTGGCTATATGATACATGAGGCCTCCTATGCTAACATTGCCCAATACATTTATGAAACACCTTTTTTTTTGCATCTGAACAGCCATGTGAGAACATTCATTTACTAAAAAGTAAGTTGATCTTAGATGAAACTTAGATGCTGCATAAACTACTGCATATCAGACTCCCACTGCAGAAAGATGTGCAATGCTGACTGCCCTGATAACAGATGGTCCTATCTCAAATTAGATTTGATACTTCATAGGATCAGTTGCAGTTTTTGTAGTAGTACCAAAGCAAGGAAACCTTGGTATACTTTATAATAATCACTGCTTACTCCTATATTTTATTTCTGATTATAGGGTACATTTTATAAGTGGCGACTTGTCATGATCTAATTGACAATGCTCTGTTCTTAGTCACAAAAATAATAATGATGCTACTCTAATCAGTAGTATGTTAGAGAAAGTTGGGAAGAGACAAAGCTCTTGATATTTACTTAAGACCATATGATTGAACATATGCAAAGTTAATATTAACTACCTTAATTTGTTTAAATCTTACTAAGCACAAACACTTCAATGTACACCTAACATAAATGATTTAAATTAATAGGTGTCATTCTTTACTACAAAACTTTCAGGATATATTAGCATCAATACTTGGATGTAAAACCTAGAGTCATAAAAGTTTAGAAATCATACCTATGATACAAGCTAAGAAATGGTGGATCTGAGTTGTGAACACTGGGTTATCACACAAAAATCATGCACACTGAGTCACTATACAGAAGGTTCTGTAAATTTGCCACTCTCTTCTAGTTAAAGGGGCACTGCTTTCTCTTATACGATAGTTTGAAACATCCCTAATTATATTTACAAGATTCTGTCAGGACATTTCCCTTCTTCATGTGTAAAACACAAAATGGCAAATCTAGTACTCTTTCATGATAAAATTACTGGGGATAAATGTGACGTACTTAAACATATTACAGGCAATTTATAATAAGTATATAATCAACAACAAATCAATAAAGAGAATCTCAAAGCAATTCCACTAAAATCAGAAACAAGATAAGGTTAGTCCACTCCTTTTTTTAAAATGTAAATCTATTCAATATAGTACTTGAAGTTTCAGCTAGAGTAAGAAGACAACTGACAAAGATCAAGGGGATCCAAATTAAAAATGAAGAAGTGAAAGTGTCTTTGTTTGAAGATGATATGATAGTATACATATGTGACCATAATAACTTTACTAAGGAAATCGTACAGCTGATAAACACACTTAGCAAAGTAGGTGGATACAAGATATGCTATAAAAGAAATCAGATTCCCACCTATATACAAATGCGAAACAGATTTTGTCAGGGAAACAATATCCTTTGTAATTGCCTCAAATAATTTAATATATATTAGGGTAAATCTAACTAATTATATGAAAGACTAATATGACAAAATCTACAAGGATTTGGAGACAAAAGCTGAAGAAGATATAGAAGAGGGAAATATCTTCCATGCTCATGGATTGGTAGTATTTATATAGTAAAAATGAACATTCCACCATAGGCAATCTATAAATTCAATGCAATTTTCATCTAAATTCTAAAATAATTTTTATAAACCTTGAAAGGACAATTATCAATTTTATATGGAAAACAAAGAAATAAACAATCAAAAACAGGATAGCTAAAACAATCCTGAACAACAAAAGACCTGCAGGAGGTTCCATGATTACTGATTTCAAGTTATACTACAGAATGATAGTAATGAAACCTTCATGGTATTGGCATAAAAAAGACAGGCATAAAGAGACAGGTAGATCAATGGAATTGAATTGAAGTCCCAGACAAAATATACACAACAGTAGATGCCTGATTTTTGATAATTAAACCAGAAAGACACAATGAACAAAAGGAAGTATGTTTTAAAAACAATGTTCATTCAGCTGGATGTCTACATAATAGAAGAATGTAAATATATCCATATTTATTACCTTGCACAAAACTCAGATCCAAGTGGATCAAAGTTTTCAATGAAAAATCATATACAATGAACCTCAGAGAAGAGAAAGTGTTAATTAGCCTTGAATGCATTGGCATAGGAAACAATTTTCTAAACAGAACAAACACAGGACAGTAACAATTAACAAATTAAACCTCATGAAACTGCAAAGTCAGTAGGACAAAACAAAAGCTTAAAGAATGGGATTTTACCAATGTCACATCAGACATAAGACTAATATCTAAAATATATAAAGAACTCATGAAACTACAGACCAAAAATCCAAATTATACAATTTTAAAATGGGGTACAGATCTAAGCAGATAATCCTCAATAGAGGGCTTTCAGTCGACTGAGAAACAGTTAAAGAAATGTTTAACATCCTTAGCTAATAGGGAAATGCAAATCAAGACTACTTTGAGATTCCACTTTACACCTATCAGAATAACTAATATCTATAACACAAGTGACAGCTCATGCTGGCAATGATGTGGAACACTCATCCATTACTGGTTCAAGTGCAAACTTGTACAGCCACTACAGAAATGAATATGGTGTTTCCTGAAAAAAATTGAAATCTATCTACCTAAAGATCTAGCTTGGTCACTTTTGGCATGTATCCAAAGTTTCATCCATAGGAGTGATGGAGGGAAATAATGTAAGGAGAGATAGCTGGGATTTGGGAGTATTAGATGTTGTATATGGCAACTTAGTACAGTGCAAACTTCCTGGAATCTATGAAGGTGACTTTAGTGAGGACTCTTACTAACGGAGACTATGAAGTATGAAGTGGCCATTTTGTAGCTATGCAAGGCTTTCAGAGGTGGAACTCAGATTCCATTGAGTTTGTGGTCAAGGTGGTGCTGTGGTGACCTGTAAATAAACCAGGCTGATTCTTGGACAAAAGATCACTCTGTGAAAACTGACAGCAGGGCCCAATTGCTGAGGACAACATTCACACAGCTTTTTGACTGTAGAGAGGTCACACCTTGTGACCTCATGGTGCCTTTAGCCATATATTCTAGTCTATTTGGCCTAGAAAGGTACTCTGCAGGCTAGCGGAAAAGAAACCTGCACACCAACCCAGCCAGAAAACCCTCCACCTAAAATCTATTCTGCCTGCAAGATGCTTAAGAGCAATAGTGAGGCAGAACTTGTGATTGGGCAACCAATGTTGTGGCCAGCGGGGACTGGGTATCCGAGAAATCTAGGGTAGAACCTAGATGGACAAAAGCAAACAAGCAAGCAAACAAACAACAAACAAAATTAACCAATGAAATGATTCCTAATGATATCCTGTTGTACTCATAGATTAGTGTCTTTTCTAGTCATCATCAGAGAGCTTTCCTCTGGCAGCATATTAGAGTGGGTGCAGAGCTAGAAATTATTCAGAGAGCAAGGAAGAAAGGGAGGGAGGAAGAGGAGGAAGGGAGGGAGAGGGAGAGAGGGGGAGAGAGAGGGGGAGAGAGAGGGGGGAGGAAGGGAG
>NC_034613.1:72129557-72142094 GCF_900095145.1 Mus pahari | reverse complement strand
AGAGAGAGAGAGAGAGAGAGAGAGAGAGAGAGAGAGAGAGAGAGAGAGATTGATTTTCTAAATTGGAGGTCTCCATTGGGTCCCTACCTGCAGCGATCTGGGAACCCCAGGGAAGAGGAAAGAAAAGCCTGCATGATTCAAAAGGGATGCAGAATACCAGGAGAACATGGCTCACTGGATCAACTAAGTATGTGAGCTCACAGAGACTGAAGTAGCAATGACAGAGCCTGCCTGCATGGGTCTGCATATGGTCCTCTTAATATATGTAACATCTGCCAACTTATTGTTTTTATGGGATTCTAAATGGTGGGAGTAGGTATATCTCTGACTCTTTTGCCTGCTCTTTTGACTCTTTAACTCCATTGCATTGCCTTGTTCTGTCTTGATATGAGGATTCTCGCCTTGTCTTTTTTTAAAGAAAGATATTTTCTGTATTTACATTTCAAAGGTTATCCCCTTTCCTGGTTTCCCCTCCAAAACCCCTATCCCCTCTCCCACTGCTCACCAACACACCCACTCCTGCTTCCTGCATTTTTAGTCCTACTTTGTTGTCTCTTGGAGCCTTGTTCTTCTCTGAAGAGAAAATGGAAGGGAAGCAGTTCTGGAGGAGAGGAGAGGTTCAGGTAAACTCAGAAGAGTGGATTGAGGCGAAAACTGTGATTGAGATTTATTGTATGAGAGAAGAATCTATTTTCAATGATAAGAAAAAACAAAAACAAAAACAAAAACTGCCCTGAAATTTCCTATTTCTTCTGGAGAAAACAATCTTTCTTGATTGAAAACCAATTTTTTTATTGAAAACATAAGCAAATGAAAGGATTTCTAATTGTTCATGCTCTATGTTTTCATCTGATTTAATATGAATTCCCTCCATTCCTTTCTCTTATTTACAATGTGTGTACTGTCATTTATTCAAATAGTCTTTCCAATGTAGTTTATTAATATTGGTATTATAAACATTAAATTGATTTTAATTTGCTAGCACTTTAACCACAGAAGAATATTTTCAATTTTTGAGTAAGTTTTCAATATTTGAAACACATTATGGGTTAGTGGTTTTGGGTTTCCATAGAATAAAGATATACATATGACTGAAAGTAACTCTGACATATCTCTAAAACATTTTCCAATATTTATTTTGTTTCAAACCAAAATAGGATATCTCTATGCAATCCAGAACTTCTGTTATGACCATGTGGCAGATGGACATAGTTCTTGAAGTTTGTACAGAAAATATTCATTGCACATATAACTTTTATTTAACATCAGAAACCCCATAAAAGCATTAAGTAGAGATCAGTGTTATTTTCATTAAAAGTAGAGAAAACAACAATTGAGGTCTCACTTCATGACTATTTCAGTTTCTTGATAGAGATATTTCCTTTTTCACGATTAGGTTTTAGGCCCACATTATAATCATTATCTAAAACAATCTTTTAAATTCATCTGTAACTTACAAAAACAAACTATCAAATAAATAGAAGAATTTAAGTTGTATATTTAAAAGTCACAACAAAATCATTGAGTTTTTTTTTATCTTTAGCATTCTTTCCTTAAACATTTATAGAGAATAAAGCAAATATAAATGATTCTGAAATCCAGGAGAGGAACATGTAATAGAATTCTCCTTTGATAAACTCAATGAATAGCTTTCATCTTGCATCTAGATCATCTAGCCTAACATCTGTAATTTATACACTCATAATTGTTATATTTCTGTGTCTTTGGCTAATGTATCCTTTTTCTTGGGTTTCCTGAAATGCCGATGATAGCATTGCAAATAAGAAATTGTGAACCCGTTTTCTTTACTTTTTTCTTTTCTTTTCCTTTTTCTTTTCTCTCTCTCTCTCTCTTTCTTTCTTTCTTTCTTTCTTTCTTTCTTTCTTTCTTTCTTTCTTTCTTTCTTTTTCTTTCTTTCTTTCTTTCTTAGATATTTTCTTCATTTACATTTCCAATGTGACCCTCTTTCTTAGTTTCCCCTCTGAAAACCCCCTATCCCCTCCCCATCCCCCTGCTCTCCAGTTTACCCACTCCCACTTCCTGACCCTGGCAGTCCCTTATACTGGGGCATGGAACCTTCACAGGACCAAGGGCCTCTCCTCCCACTGATGACCTACTAGACCATCCTCTGCTACGTATGCAGCTAGAGCCATGGGTCCCACTATGTGTTTTCTTTGGTTGGTAGTTAGTCCCAGGGAACTCTGGAGATACTGGTTAGTTCATATTGTTGTTCCTCCTATGGTGCTGCAAACCCCTTCAGCTCCTTGGGTCCTTTCTCTGCATCCTCCATTGGGGACCCTGTGCTCAGTCCAATGAATGGCTGTGAGCATCCACTTCTGTATTTGTCAGGCAAATACACTGGCAAAGCCTCTCAGGAGACAGCTTTATCAGGTTCCTGTCAGCAAGTTCTTGTTGGCATCCACAATAGTGTCTGGTTTTGGTGGTTGTTTATGGAATGGATCCCCAGGTGGGGCAGTCTCTGAATGGTCATTCTTTCAGTATCTGCTTCACACTTTGTCTCTGTAACTCCTCCCATGGGTATTTTGCTCCCCCTTCTAAGAAGGATTGAAGTATCCACACTTTGGTCTTCCTTCTTCTTTAGTTTCATGTGTTTTGCAAACTGTATTTTGGGTATTCTTAACTGCTGGGCTAATATCCACTTATCAATTAGTGCATATCATGTGTGTTCTTTTGTGATTGGGTTACCTCACTCAGGATGATATCCTCCAGATCTATCCATTTGTCTAAGAATTTCATAAATTCATTGGTTTAATAACTGCATAGTACTCTACTGTGTAAATGTACCACATTTGGGATTTTTCCAACTTCTGGCTATTATAAATAAGGCTGNTATGAACATAGTCAAGCATGTGTCCTTATTATATGTTGAAGCATTTTCTGGGTAGTGGACCTGTTTTCTTAGATGCATATAATTTGAATTCTGTTAGGATCCAGTGGAAATTTTCTATTCAATAAGGGAATGTAAATGAAATTCTGCTCTACAACTCTACCTGCACATGTAGAGGATCACCCATTTCAGTTCCTGAACCCTACAACCCTGTCTAAATCCCAGAAAGACTGTTCTAACCAGGGACACAGGTGAAATCCTTGCCCCAATCTCCCTGCCTTCTGGAACCCCACAGAGCCCCACAGATGTGGGGTTCTGTCTTGTACTGTTTGAGCCCAGTCTCCTTCCCTATCCATACCTCCCCTTAAATTCTCTATTTGATGGGCTTGCCCATCACACACCACAGAGCTCTGCCTGTCTCCCAAGATGCCTGCTTGAACCAGGGGCAGAGGAGGCTTTTTCTTTTTCTCTCTCTCTTTTTTTTTAATGTTAATTTTTTATTAGATATTTTCTTCATTTACATTTCAAATGCTATCCATTTTCCTAGTTTCCTTTCTGAAAATCCCCTATACCCCCCCCACCTGCACTGCTCCCCAACCCACCCACTCTTGTTTCCTGGCCCTGGCATTCCCCTGTACTGGGGCATATAATCTTCACAAGACCAAGGGCCTCTCCTCCCACTGATGGCCAACCAGGCCATCCTCTGCTACATATGCAGCTAGAGACACAGCTCTGGGGGTACTGGTTAGTTCATATTGTTCTTCCTCCTACAGCTCTGCTGCCTTCTAGGAGTCTCTAACTGGGGATACACATTTCCATCTGCCTCCTGCATCAATCATAACAGCTAACACAAAAGACAGCCAGATTGCAAAAGGCAGTCATAAGAACATAATTAACAGAAGCCAAGGAAATATGGCACCATCAGAACCCTGCTCTCTGACTATAGCAAACTCTGGATGTCATAACACACCTGAAGAGCAAGATTCTGACACTAAATCCTAGCTCATGAAGATGATAGTAGCCTTTAAAGAAGATATAAATAATTTCCTTAAATATATACAGGAAAACACAGACAACTGAATAGAACCCTTTAAGAAGGAAAAGATGCTTCAAGAAATATGGGAAAATACGATCAAACATGAATGAAATGAATAAAAGAGTCCAAGACCTAAAAATGGAAATAGAAACAATAAAGCAATCATAAGTGGACGTAAACCTGAAGATGGAAAACCTAGGAAAAAGAAAATGAACTTCAGACATACCATCACCAACAGAATATAAGAGATGGAAGAGAGATTATCAGACATAGAAGAAATGCCAAGTGTAAAGAGTTCCTAACATAAAACATCCAGGAAATTTGGGATACAATGAAAAGACTAAATCTAAATCTCCTCCCCTCTCTCTTCCTCTCTCTCATAACCACTTCCAAAAACACAATAATATGTACTAATAATCATTAGTCATTAATATTTCTCAAGATACATATTTTATATCAATGGATTAATTCCCCAATAAAAGAAACAGGTTAACAGAATGGATATATAAACAGGATCTATCATTCTGCTGCATACAAAAAATAACCTCAGCAACAAAAATAGACATTATTTCAGAGTAAAGGGCTGGAAAAAGTTTTTCCAAGTCAAAGGTCCCAAGAAACAAGCTTGAGTAGCCACTCAATTCTGAATATCTATGCTCCAAATGCAAGGGTACCCATATTCATAAAAGTAACTTTACTAAATCTCAAACCAAATATTGAATATCACAGTAATGGTGGGAGACTTAAACACCCCACTCTCACTATTGGACAGATCAGTAAAACAGAAACTGAACGAAGACACAGTGAAACTAATGGAAGTTATAAACCAAAGGGATTTAACAGATACCTACAGAACATTTCACCCTAGGATGGGGAAATACCCAGGGAAATCACCTTTCAGAGGCAATGGTGATGGGGGTTGGAGGGAAGAACTCTGAGAGTGGGGACCTGGAGGGGGCAGCATTTGATATATAAATAAATACAATAAATAATGAAAAAGAAAGTAAATGATCCAATGGAGGGCTGGAGAGATTAAGAGTGCTTAAGTGGAGGAAGAGACAGGCAGATCTCTGAGTACAAGGCCAGCCTCATCAACAGAGAGAGGTCCAGGACAGTCAAGGATACACAGAGAAATCCTGTCTCCAACAAACAAACTAAAAAGAGTGGTTAAACCTGTTTATTACTTTATATGCCCCATTAGGGGAAGGCCAGGGCCAAGAAGTGGAAGTGGGTGGGTAGGGGAGCAGGGGCGGGGGGGGGGGGTATAGAGAACTTTCAGGATAGCACTTGAAATGTAAATAAAGAAAATGTCTAATTAAAAAAACATAAAAAACCTGTTTATTACTCTTGAAGAAGACCTAAATTTAGTTCCCCAGGTTCACATCAGGTGGTTCATAACCCCATGTAATTCAAATTCCAGAGGATTCAACATCCTCTCGCCTCCATAGGCATTTACACATACAGGGTGCACAGAAACTGATGCAGGAACATAATACTATGTAAAAGTAAAACATCTTTAAAACAGATTACTGGATGGTTTGGTCAGGTGTTTAACAACTAACCTATGGGAAGAACACTCTGGATGTACAAAAAGCACAAAATTTCTGTTGCCAATACAACTAGTAAATTCAATATACAATAAGATTAAAGATATGACTAATTTAACAATTTTGAGTGTTATCATATGGGTCTATTAAGAGACCTACAAAGAATCCCCTTATGCATAGGTGTCACCTAGAACACCTAGAAAGAACTATGAACTTAGCTGTCATTAACTGCAAACTGAGAAACCAGGTTGTTTGCTTTTGTTGTTTCAAAATAAAGAATTACTTTACTTTTCTCTATTAATTAAGCTTTATAAAATCTTTCTTCATAATTTTATGGTATCTGAAATTCTATTTTATCTATTCATAAGCAAAATCAATGCTTCCATTCATAAATTAAAGGAAATTAAAACAGTGTCATGAAAAATTTGACTTCAGTTTGTAATGGCAAACATATAATGGTCAAACTCTACCCATTCAATTTGTATTGAAGCATAATAGTATGCATATATGTATGTCAGTATAACTATCTATTTGGGTTATCTCTTCAATTATGTAAATCACTAATACGTATTACTATGGTAATAATAGAGGTAGTTTGTGGAAAGTTTATCATGAACTATTTATTTTCTGTTTCATATCACATTCTTCACCAACTGCTTTAAAAATAGAATTGGTGGGCTGGTGAGATGGCTCAATGGGTAAGAGCACTGACTGCTCTTCCAAAGGTCCTGAGTTCAAATCCCAGCAACCACATGGTGGCTCAGAGCCATCCGTAAAGAGATCTGACTCCTCTACTGGAGTGTCTGAGGACAGCTACAGTGTACTTACATATAATAAATAAATAAATCTTAAAAAACTGGAATTGGTTATGTAAATAGAAAATTTTCTACATGTTAGCTACAACAGTTACTTCAAAAAACCTTGGATATTAAAAATGTACATATATGGTTTTTAAGTTTCATTGAGCAACAGAAGAATTCTAGCAGGATCCTATACATTCTTGTGTGTATTACCTTATGAATACTTAATAAAACTATTAATTTCATCAGTCTCAATTTAATAACCACATTATTAAAAATCAATTCATATTAGCTCATTTTGAGCTGCTTAATATTAAAATCATTACAATCAAAACTTTTACTAAACTGTCTTTTATAAATTCTTATAAAACTTGTTTAATACTCACTATTTCTCAAAGAGATATTGGAATATTCAAAATTTGAATGCTGTTTCAGATGTTTCAAATATATGTACTGTATTTGTCTGTATATTGTCTAAAACCATGAACAAGTTCAATGTGTTTGGAATATGTCACAAATTTAAGAATTAAATTACTCTGTCCAAAATATGTATGCCCATGTATTTGGTATTCTCTAAAATATGGTATTTCAAAATATTACATTTTGATGTATAAAATATTATATATAGATTTAGATATAGATCTAAAGTGTAAATTTATAAGCCTACCCTCACTACTACAACCACACAAATACAAGCAGAAAGAATGACAGAAAGAAATATGTGAATATGAAAATAGTTGCTATTTGGCAATTTAGAAGCATGGGGTGTATTATGGTGAATTTTAAATCATGTACAGCTTTTAAGAACAGTCACATCAGCTGATTCTGCCTAATAGTGCTCGAAGTAGTTATAATATATAGCATAGAATTGTATTTGTTCATTAAGTTCATGATATACTCTTACTTTTAATGAGCTAAATTTAATATAATAAGTCTTTATTTCATATTTATTTACATCTCAGGACATAGAAAAGCACTATGTATATACGGAAATAGAAAAGCACGATGACATTTTATGCTCTTTGCTTTTGGTTCTTGGTAACAATTCTAAGACTTTGTGCCTATTTGGTATTCAGCTTACCGATGAGCTGTATTACTAATTCTTTTCTTTTAAAATACAAGAACTTGCTATGTAGCTCAGATGGACCTGGAACTTGCTATCCTCCTACCTCAGTCTCATAATCAATCATGTTAGAGACATTCTCTACTATGTTTGCATTTTCTATGTGGTATTTCTAAAGCAACACATTCAAAATTTAAAATTTAGGCTTGCTTCATTGTTAAGAGTCACATGAAATGTAATATATGTACATACTGATAAAATATAAGCCTACTCTGAATTTCAATATATTTAACACTCTAAAATTTATTCTTTTTTCAGGATCTTAGAGTTTTACGTTATATTTAAATTAAATTTTACCTTTAATTTTTGGTAAATTTTTTAGACTCTCAAATGTGCATAGAGGTTAAATTTAGAATAATTTCCTAATATGAAAACTAAATACTAAATATTACTTTAAAGTATTCCTTTCTTTCTTTTTTTCTTTTGAGACAGGGTTTCTCTGTGTAGCGCTGGCTGTCCTGGAACTCACTCTGTAGTCCAGACTGGACTTGAACTCAGAAATCCGCTTGCCTCTCCCTCCCAAGTGCTTGGATTAAAGGCGTATGCCACCACTGCCCGGCTTAAAGTATTTTTTAATGTACTCTATTATAAGCCCATTTTACATAAAGTATATGGCATACATGTTTAAACTTTTATATGTACACATATATGCTTTCTGCGTTTTAAGTCACAGTGGGTATGTCTATAACTCCTTTGCCTTTTGTTTTCCCCCAAACATGTGCATATTTTTCCTGTAAACAGCAAACCCAACCTTCATCTCTCATGAAATAGAAATATAATGTCAGGTTTTATGTAGTTGTAACTTCTTGGCAGACATTCTTAGCATAATGACAGTCATGCCTGCTTTCAGAATAATTATAATTATGTATTTAGAATTTTAAATGTTCTTCAGTGATAACTTCCAGATTTAAGGATTCCTTTACAACCAATACGGTTTAGAGAGTATTGAACATCATTTCCTGATGAAATGCAATCTCGTAGCTACTAGGTCAGCAAAGAAGACAATACATAGAAGAGAGAGTCATAGGAGAGTAAAAACACCTTCGTGGGGTTCTTATGTCCTATATACACTGCAGTTTCTCTCAGTTATCAATTACGGTGACATCCTGTAGAGAAGCAGGAGGGAAAAAGGGAATCAGAAAATACAGATTATTTATCTAAGAGATACTGGCTCAGACAATGAGACTAGATAAATTGGTATTCAGGATGAGAGATTTTCCCTCACTGCCTAATGAGGGAGAAAATTGTGGAGTTCACAGAGACATAATGGAGATCTTGCTTACTGTGAATGAATACTCCAACAAGACATACTACATAACTACTCTGCATACATAATATAGTTATGGCTATTTGTCTACTTAAAAGTCCATAATGGATTGGCCAGAGAGATGGCTCATCAGTTAAGAGCACCGACTGCTCACCAGAGGTCTCAAGTTCAATTCTAAGCAACCACATGGTGGCTCACAACCATCTGTAAAGTGATCTGATGCCCTCTTCTGGTGTGTCTGAAGAGAGTGGCAGTGTACTCACATACAGAAAACAAACAAACATTTTAAAAAGTCCAAAATGGAACTAATCAATGTCCTAGTTTCATTCCTATGGTAAAGGTTATGACGCAAAGCAATATGGAAAAGAAAGAATTTATTTTGTGTACGTGTTCTGATCCATCATGGGAGTAAGACAGCAGGAAACCAAAGCAGAAACTTGGAAGCAGGAACTGAAGTAGAGGCTATAGGGGAATGCTGCTTACTGACTTTCTCCTTATGGTTCTCTCGGCCTAATTCTCACATAAACAAGGCCGTTTGCCTGGGGTTAGCACCAATCACAGAGGCCACATCAGCCACATCATCACTCAAAAAATGACCCCTAGGGCCTGGTCTTGTAGAGACATTTTCTTAAGTGATATTCCTTCTTGACCCTAGCATGTATCAAAGTGACACACACACACACACACACACACACACACACACACACACACACACACACACACACACAGAGAGATCCTTAGACTATCACTATTAGTGAAGTATATTTTATACCATTCCTGGGTTATTCTGCTACTGTAAACTTTGAGAAGTATAATTCTATGTAGCACATATTGATGGGGGAATGGATAAATGTTAACTTCAAATTTCATTTTATTTCCATATGCATATTATGTACCTTTCAGTGATAACAGCTTTATAAAAAAGCAGCTTTGTAAATATAGCTTTCTCAGAAAATTTTAAGTGTTTGACTCTTAAAAATATAGTTATAAATGTTATATATACTGAATATTGCAATTTACAAGTGGATAGATAACATTTCTGAGTGCATATGAATTCTTCACTACTGTTATATATCAATACTAATTTCTCCCATGGTGGTAATTTCTTAACAAAAAACCTTCATATTTAATTTCAGTTCTTTTCTACCCTGTATTTTGTCTCCCTATCAAAGCCACCCATTTGGCAGTATGGCAGCAAACCAGGTGGTCCACTTACACAAAAATGTGTGAAAGCTCTTGAAAATGTTCTAATTTTCCTCCTTCATGTATATTTCTAAAGGGACAGTAGCCATGTTCAGGGAAGAGATTTTTGTAGTTTCCATTTTAAAATGATATCATGGCTTCTGATGTTCTCACATTAGCTTCCTACAAAGTATCATTACCTGCAATTACCTTTAATGGAGCAGTTAAATATCACTAAAAAGATAAAATTCTAGTATTTAGTAAAAGTATGGTATGAAGGAAGCAAAAATAGTTTCTGGGTAACAAAATGCCTTTAAGTTATACCTAGAGCAAAATAATGATGTAGGAGAGGCAAAGTCTTTTTTGGAAGAAAATTGTTTAGTATTAGTAAGGGAAAATTAAAATGGGACTTTTAATTCTATTGAGTTTACTTCTTGTATGTCAAGAGGAATAATATTCTAATTGCAAAGAATAGAGCAAATAATACTGACAGTGAAGTAGTGACCAAGTGGAGTAAAGAGATTAGAGGGCCCCAATCTGCTTAGAATTAACTCTCAAGATTTAGATAAATTACATCTCAGGGTATTGATAAAACTAGCCAGCCAAATGGTAAGCCACTATGGGTATATCTGAAGACTAAAATCAAGTAGTTTATAGTTTTATAAGAAAAAAGAAGGTGTAGAAATAAAATTAAAACTTACTATATAATTATTTTAAACATATCCAGAAAACAAACGGCTGAGAGAAGCCCGAAGCCTGTGGTTCCTAAATTTTCAGAATTTTGTAGTCATCTACAGAACGGCAACAGACAAACAGCCCTGTTGTCATCATCACATATTGTAAAATAGATTTTAAAAAGGAAAACAATGTTTAAACCTGTAATTGGGCTATAATTTTTCATCAAAGTGAACATCTTTCCAAGATTACTTGCTACGAAGGACAAGGATGATTTGTACTTCATTTTAAAATTGGTCTTGAAGGCCTCAGATTACAACCTTAATGCTAGAATCATTTTGTCATTTAAAACATTTCCTGTGGAGAAGAGCCATGGTTCTACTTTAAGTCATAAAGTTCATTTGCTTCAGTTTTTTTTAATAGATGGGTAGCCAGTAGAGAAACCCATAAAGAGACTAGTTAAGAGTGAGTACAAGGGGAAGACAGAATGATCTGGAGATCTGAAAAAAAATCCTCACTCAAAGAAGAATATAACTTAAAATGATAGTGAGTTGGAACCAGTCTCCTTCAATAAAGAATGGTGATGAAACATAGAAAAGGTACAGGGACCATATAAAATGTCTTCCTGCTACTGACGGAAGTTCATTGGAGAGCCACTATGTTTTTATTAGGTCAGAGTTCAGTCTCTGAGGCTCTTATGGCATCCTTTTAGAACACTCACTATACAACATGGCATATGTGTTAGCATCGATTATACTTCATTCTTGGAGTCTATTTATACATGATACCTACTCTAAGCAACTTGAGAGTGAGTAGCTGCTTAACATAAGACAGCAAAATCAATCAATATGTGGCTTGTTTACTGAATAGAATTTTCATTAGTACACTGAGAGAGGTTCACTGGGGATTGGTGTGACCAAATTTCATATGTCTTTAAGTAATACATATAAAATGTTGGACTATATTCTTGTTGATAATATAAAAATATAGCAAGCAGATAGGAAATAAAGGAATAATAAATTTATAACTAGTTGAAGGTTCTAACCAAAGAAAGTTTATGTTGAAGTAGAAGGAGGTTTTCTAGTATGTGCTAGTGTGCTCATAGTCTTTGGGATTCAGTCTATTGGAGATGCTGATATAGATAAATTTATAGAAGAAGTATATACAATTGTATTATATTATACTTATATGATCTGAATTTAAAAGAGAACTCTAAGATACCTAATTGTATTTAATCATTTGCATGTACTTTAATTATAATTGATTAATATACTCTGTATTAATATTTAATGGAGTCTATTACAGTATAACAGAAAACCAAAAGCCCAAATCTTCCCTTTCTTAATGCCTATTATCAAGTAGATTGGCAAGTATATTGAAGTAGGAGGCATAATAATTGGAGTTGAGTTAGAAAAGGCCATGTATAGGAGAACATTTTCCCAGAAAGACAACTGCACATTCTATAAATGGACTCAAAATTAGGCACAAGGGGACAGGTTTTCTCCTGATGTTGCCCTTCACAAAGAATGAATCAACAGGGTTAGGTGCCTCACTCCTTTAATAGTAGCAGAGGCAAAGGTATCTCTGTGAGACTGAGTCCATTTTGGTCTACATAGTGAGTTCCAGGCTAACAAAGGCTACATCATATGACCCTGTCTCAAAATCAAACCAGAAACCAAAACAAAATATGGCGAAATGGCACACACAGATCTTAATTTGAGGGTAGGGTTGACAAACACTTTTACATCTAATTCCACTAAATAAAGACAAGATGGGAGAAATGTCACATCAGTAACAGAGAACATTCTATATGATAAGCTATTCCATGTAAGGCACAATGGCAATGCATGTATTTCAGGAGTGAGCACAGTGAGCTCCGTGACTACAGTAAGGTGAAACTGATGATGCTTTAGAAGTGTAAAGAGGGGGCTGGTGAGATGGCTCAGTGGGTAAGAGCACCCAACTGCTCTTCCAAAGGTCTGGAGTTCAAATCCCAGCAACCACATGGTGGCTCACAACCATCCATAACAAGATCTGACGCCCTCTTCTGGAGTGTCTG
>NC_034613.1:72120489-72129547 GCF_900095145.1 Mus pahari | reverse complement strand
AAAAAAAAAAAAGAAGTGTAAAGAGTGTCAAACCAGGGATAAATTTGTCCTCTTTTCCTTCCCATACAAGAATGTCAACCTAGAGAACAATCTTCAGACTGGTGTATTTCCCTGGAGTTATGTGAAGACTATCTTAGTGATATGAGGACAGGAATGTTATGAGTGGATCCACTTTCCAGATTCTTAGCCCCATTAATGGTTTCGACTGGATCTGTTATCATGCTAAATTTGTTTGCCATTTTAATTCCCCCCCACCATTTGGTCTATGAAAGTTCTCCCCACTCTCAAGAATAACTCTTTAGAATATACCAACGATCATTGTTTCTGAGACATATTCATTCAAAAATAAAAGTATAAGCCCAAACACTCGTAATTGAAACCCATTTTGAATCGAGAATCATCAAGCTATCAAACACTTCCTCATTTCATTAATAAACTTGTTTCTGAGAAAACCTCTCCTGACTACGTTTGATACTTATTGGTCAAAACTTAGCATGTCTAGTTATTACTAGCTATGGATGTTAATGGTAATTGCAAATACAAATCAATTTAATGGATTTAAAAAATACTGAGAGAGCTTTACTGTCACAAGAAATTGTTTCTAAAAATTGAAGTTCACACAGATATATTTGTCATACAAAATTATGACTGAGTGGTTAATAAAAGATTTTATAGCATAAATACATACTATATTAGGATATAATTTTTTTGAGGGGAGAGAAATGAAAGTGTGATTTAAAGAAGCAGCAGCAAATTATAAAATTTCTATTTATAAAAGATAAGTTTGTTCATGCATTTTTAAGTGGATGATGGTAGATAATATATTATTATTGTGTTTGTATTACATTTGGATACATTCAGAGGAGTAAAACAGTACATTTTAATTTAATTTATTTATAATTTTTATTTTTCAGAATTTAAGACAAGAGTGTGCTGTATTTACACCATTTCTGCCCTTCTTTCTCTATCTCCTTCTTCACTCTCCCCTTCTGCTCCCTCTCAAATTCTTCTTCTATAAAGACACACACACACACACACACACACACACACACACACACACAAGCAGATACACACACACACAATGTGTCTGTTCTTGTGATATACACCCACCAAAAACAACTTCATGTAGGAATGCATTTATTTGGTTTACAAGTTACACACAGTTCATTATCAAGGGAACCCAGTGCAGTAGCTTGAGGAGGGAACTTGGAGGCAGGAACTAAAGCAGAACTACTGAAGAATATTACCTACTGGATTATTCCCAGGCTCACTTTCAGCCACCATTCTTATGCCTCCCAGAAACTTCTGGCATGGAGTAGTATAGCTGACAGTGGGCTTGACCTTCCCACATCAGTCACTAATCAATAAAATGCCCTATCCACTTGCCTACTTACCAATCTGATGAAGGCACTTTCTATATTGAGGTTCTTTCTTCCTCTACAAACTCCTTTTAAACATAAATTTTAAAATCCAAGGGGTTAAAATATATAGGGGATGAAGTGCAAGTTTTTGATAGTGTCATATGATGGAGGACAACATGGTGTTTTGCTGAGGCAAGTCCCATGGGGGACATGTGATGTTTGGAGAGAGTATAAGTAAGACTCAATGGACAATGATGGTGTTCTTGCATAGGTAGCTTTGCAACATTTAGTTGGTCTTGTAAATGTGCTGATCTTCACTTCACTGAGAGAGGCTCTGCAGAGAACTTCTGGTGTTCTGGTTGGTTCTGTTCCCTCTAGCTGACTGTGCCAATTAAGTGGAGGTCTGGTCTTATCCACTGGATCATGCCCCAACTGCTGATTTGTGTTTTGTATTGTGACACTACTAAACTGGACTGCTGGCATCCTGACAATGGAGATTAAAATCATGCTGAAAACTACTTCTAAATAGGTCCACATGCCCTTGTCTTATTTACCACCTTTTCTTCCCTATCTTTGGACAGTGGGCTAGAAGGAGCCTCAAAGCATTTGAAAACCCTTATTAAGAATAGGTTTTTAAAATTCTAAGACTACAGAGAGGAGAGGTATTCTGTCTTCTAAACTAGTTTTAGAAACTACCTTGCATGCAAGAGATGTTTTTATAGCGTCCTCTTTCTGGAATTAACAGGGAACACTGAAATTCTTACAAGACATAAAACATATAGCAGAGTTCTCTTGGCCAACCAAGTGCTAATACAAAATATATTTGCATGATCTGTTCCAAGAATTCTTCCCTAAAGAAATAGAAGTTTAAATTCTTGAGAAGTTCATTGCTTTAAACTGACTTGTTGAGTTGGAGAATGAGGATCCTCTTCTGGCTCTTTGCTGAAGAGATTGTCTCTTGGTGGATTTGTTTTCTGGAAGTAATATTCCTGCTTGTTGGTTGGAGATATGGGAGTTGAGATGGAAGATCAGGATCTTTATTTTCATGTACATATGTGACAGAGACTTCAAGCTCTTGTTGAGCTAGATTGAAGTTATGTGCTACAGAGTCTCCAGGTGACAAAGGGAACATCTAACTTTCATAACTTTGTTCCCACAGGGGTGGGTATTAGTATAAATAATATAAAGTCTAGCTATGCTACAAGGTTTATGTTTCCAGGTAGATTGGGGCATTGACTATATCTCAGCCAGGTACTGCAAGGATTGGACAAAAATGGTTTATCCTTTTATGATAGCTTATAAGTTTGGAAGGAATCTTGGTTGCAGGAGATGTAGTAGCTGTGATTGTTTTATTTTGGGTTTGTTTTTCCCTTTTCCATACTGATGAGACCTGTCCATGAGTTGACTTTAGCAGGGGTTCTGCCAGCTCTGGATTTGAGCATGGTTTCTTCAGCACTTTATTCAAAGGCTTAACATGACAGGCTCATGTTATACTACAAATTAGATATTTTATGCCTTCAGAGGGTCTCTGGATAGACCAAAGTAGCTGATGCATGGCCTCATTCCCCTATCCAAATATTGGCCTATAGCCTCTGTGAAATTATGTGACTAAAATAAAATACTAAAATTTTCCTCCAAAAATACTTGGAAATGGTTTTAATTGTCACAACAAAGAGGTAATATCACCTGTATCCATGAAATTCCTTACTCTATGCTTTATTTCTTTTTCTTCCTTTCATTTTCTGTCTCTCATTCTCTACGTCATAAAGAGACTTGTTGTTGGAGTTTACCTATGTTAGTCATTGCTGCTAGTGCAGAACAATATGGTGGTGAGCAAGTGTTTTGTAATGGTTACAACATTCTCCACCAAATAAGAATTCTGGAAGGCAGACCTTGCTAAGAGGAGGAAGGATAATTGAAAGCAGAACGCCACAATGCAGCTTCCAGGATGCTTCCATCCATCACTAGGTGTAAATCTTTAGTTTCCTTAGATGAACACACCTGGTTGGGGGTCACCAGTGTTCCTATATGTAAGTCCTCACTTGCACTCTGTACTCTAGCCCAATAAATCCTCATAGTTAGGTTATGGATTGACTTTCATGTGTACCTGGGGTTAATGCACTTTCACGTGCTTTTCCCAGGAAGAGTCAATTCAACAGTGTTTGAAGATGCTGGTATATGATAGTTTACTACTAAAATTGTATTTGATTGTCTCAGAAAATTAGTCACTAACCGTTAACAATTACAAGCAAAGCATGCATAAATAAAACTGCCGGAAATAAAAAGGACAAAAGAATAAAGCATGTACATAAAATATGCCACCTACAGGGTGTATTTTGTGAAGGAAAAATAATTTTGTCTCAAAGTAAAACAACTGGACCTTCCAGACGGAGGAAGGAATATATGGTACCAATTTCAGTAGACTTATGTTCATAGAAAAGGCATATTATGTTACATACTCAATGCTTGCTATGGATTTATTTGTAAGCTCCTTAATAGTGAGTTTTAACTGAAACAGAGTCCTAGTGAGAAATCAGTTGAAAAGTTTTTTTTTTAATTAGAAAATATTCTTGCATTATGATCGGTTCTTTATAAATTAAAAAATACTGCTAAACCTGCACAGGTGTATAATTCCAGCTGCTCAGAAGCCTGACACACTCAAGGTGTGCTTGAGCAACTTAGTGAGGCTCTATTATGATACTAAATATAAAGTAAGGCTTAGAGACACAGCTTAGTGGTAGAGAGCTGCCCTATCATGCATGTTGTGCTAGTTTCAATCCCAACTACTACTAAATACTGTGTATACTCATGGTGGACAGCAGGATTTCCTGCATCTCCTTTGTTGGTCTATCTTCAGTTTCATAAACCAGCTTTACAAAGTTGCTCAGGAGAGCCCAGGATTCCATAGAACAAAAAAGAGACTGACAGACTGCTGTAGTCTCAATATTTTCCTCACCATAAATCTCACTTCTCCTTCTTGAAGAACATTTCATCTAAATGCCCTTCTATTATGCATCCATTTTCTGCCTTTTAAAAATACAATATCTCTTGTTCTGACTCTGAAATATCTGCTCTAAGGAGCCTCCTGACTCACCATTTCAAGGGAAATTGATGCCCTGATGTTCAAGTTTGTGGGAAGATAGGGATTGACTTCAAAACACACAACTGGGAAACATAGATAGCCTAAATACTTTCATTTATCGCCTGTAGAAACCCTCAGGTACTTTTCTACTAACTTGCACTTGCAAGGCCCTATATTTTGTTTGTTTATTTTGTGATGTTTGGTTTATGTGTGTTTGTTTCTTGTTTGTTTTCTTTTTGAGACAGGCTCTCGGGTCACTCAGGCTGGCTTCAAACTGACTATATAGTTGATAATGGTCTTGAAATCCAATGTCTTCTGTCTACCTCCTGGAATCTGAAATTATAAGTATTTGCCTGTTTTATACAGAGCTTCATGTACATAAGACAGCCAACTAAGCCATATTTCTTGTCTTGTTTGAAGAGAATTGTGTTCATTCTCTTTCTGCCATTGCACAAATGCTGAAATAAAGTCTCCCTTGCCTGTTAAATTGTCCACCATTATTTTCCCTGACAATATTCACTGCTATGTGAATGCATGATTCAGTTATTTAGTTGCTGTAGTGGTCAGCTATTAGGTTTCTGCAACATGTCTGTGAATTTGACATTATAGACAATTACATTTATAACATGGTAAGGAAGAGCCAGCATGTTAGGTTTATTTATAGACCACAGGGAAAAAAAAGCCATTCTTGAGCAAGGAAACCCCACCTCTGTCATCAATATAGAAATAGCCCATTTACTAATCTTTAACTGAATGAATTACGTATTTACTCTACCTGCTATTTCAATAAAAAGTTTAGAAAGCAGTAGTTAGACTATTATATGTCAGATAAACAGTCTACCTCTAGCTCATTATTGAGAGTTTTCATTAAAGATTAAAAGCATAAGATCCTTTATAGAAATTCTAAACTGGTCCCTGGATCTTAGCATTCAATTATCATTTGTGAAATCTGAAATCAACATAGTTTATGTCTAAATTGAGAGTACATTTGAAAATCAGAATTCAAAGGCTTGCCTTTTAGTGGGCTGAGTGATGGGAAAGGGCTGTGATTATGCCTCATTTTCACCCTCTACACCACAGATCTCATTGATTATGTTTCTCAGCTTGCTAAGGGTTCTGTGAGGTGATTTTCAAGATGAATATTGCTATTTGCAGGATTTCCTGAATAGGAATATTTTGGGAGTAAATTGCACAAACCAAGTGATGTGCAGTCAATTTTCACTCCAGCATAAACAATATATTAGAACAGAACCCTTAAGGCTCTTCTTTTCTTTTTCTTTCTTTTCTTTTTTTTTTTTTTAACTGGGGTTTCATTGCATACCTTGCAGCATTTCACCAATAAGAATGAAATGTCAGGCAGGCAATGCTGAATGGAGCTCATGTAGGACACTGCATAGTCTTATTTTTTTTAAAAACAGGTTCTCAGAGTTGACCAGAGAAAATTAATGAACTGAATGGCAGGGTGCCAGACCCTTTGCTCCTGAGATTATCATGACCACCATACATAGAAAAAGAAAGGTTCTTTAAATAAAGGAAATGGAGACAGGATGTAGCTAGCTTCCTTCATATCTACTTTCTTTGCAATGACTTATAACTGAAATTTGTAAAAGGCAGTTTAATTGCCTGTGTTAAAAAGTTGGCATGTTTTCCAAACCATTTAAAAGCTTTATTTTTTTCATTTTGGGTAAAGTCCAGCAAAGAATAACCCGTTTTATCATTTTTAAATTTGAAAGTAAACATTTGATTTCTTTAAGCAAGCCTAAAGACTGGAATCTATAATTAAAGCAAAAAGATAAATAGGTGTAATGTTAATAAATCATTTACTAGAGAGTAGAGATAGCAGCTAGACAAAGAGGGATAATGAACAGTACTAACAGTGGTAACTATTTCTTGATTAAAAGTTAAGGATTTGGGGATTACTGGGAGAAGCTCTCCAGTTAGCAGACACATGGTCATATGTCCTCTTACATTGGAATACAGACAAAAGCAGAAGAAAGGGCCTTAAGGAATATTTGTTTTTCAATCTACACTCCAAAAATGAAAAAAATACAAAACAAAACAAAAAACAAAATCCTCACAGAACTCACAACGTGGTGTAAGGAATATACCAAAGTGTTTTCTGCACAGCAAGAAGCAGTTGTTTTTTCTCTCAGTGATTTAAACTAAGCTGTAGGAAGTAAATAGCACACCATCAAAACACTGCACAGCAGTGAGAGAAGTGACATGTGGCTTTGATAATGAAGTTCATTAACACAGAAAAGAGTGCCTTCCTGTAGACTGTAAGACCTATTTGTCAGAAACCTGTGTGCTGTTGATAAACAACAACTGATGTGACTTTTCAGTATTGGAGACCGAACTGGGGACAGGAAGGGATGGCAGAGACGAAACAAAAGTCACTTTGGTCAACTCAACATGAAGTATTTGTGTCATGAGACTTTGTTTTCCTTTTTGTACATATATTACATAGGCAAAGATAGCTCACACTGAGTATCTACTTTTTTTTTTCCAAAATGACACACGTTGATGAACAGACTTTTACATATGTGTTACAAAAGTTACAAAATCAAACATGGTTTCTAGTTGAGAGGGAAGAATTTGTGTCCTTTCCGATTTGTCACATGAAATCAATGACTTAAAGAAAATACTAGATCCAACAAAGCTGGGGATCTGGCTCAATTTATGGTACATTTGGCTTAAGTATCTGTACTTTCTTAGTGAGGTGGTTTATTCAGTAATGAAGCAACCAGAATTGATCAGATGCACCACTGGTAATGACACTCGTGTCAACTACATCTGAGGATGCTGTGTACTAGCTAACTGGAAGAACAAAATCCTAGAAGGAGTGGCTTCTCTGAATTGCCGATGTCCTTTGTCCAGTCATCCCTTGTGATCATGCATGCATGACTGAGGGTAGGATGACTCAGGCATCAGAAGCCATGCCTTAGTGTCAGGATCTCCAAAAAAAATTATTATTGTACAGTCTGTTTTGTTACTTATCTTTATATATACTTTAAAGTTAACTGAATTTGTTATTGGGTAAAGGTCTTTGTTACTCATGAGTTTGAGTATCAGACTGAATTGTTGGCTTTGGCAGTGACTGAGCAGGCTGAGTTTTGTACTGGGGAAATGATGTTTACCTGTGACTTACAAAGTACCATGTGTTCTCAGTGCACTGCTAACAGAGTGGTCGATAAAAACATCAGGGAAGCAAGGTAAAAGGAAAACATTGCACTTTGTAAATATAACTCAATTTAGCTTGAACAAACCTTTCTACCACTCTGTTATTTTTATTCTGACTTTAAAGCACAACTTTCTCAAATGTCTATGGTGAGAACTTTATATCTAACAAATATATACATTTTAAGTGAAGTTACAGCAGAGATGGAAAATGGACAGTACTAACACGATGTGAATATTATAGTGACCATTTTAATAAAGATGTCTAGTAAATTCTTAGAGAACAAGGAAACACTAGTGAAATAATCATTATAATAACACCAATGGCAATGTTAAAACAATTCTCTACTTAACAAAAATGTAAGTCTTCTGAGATTTCCCTAGAACTATCTTTATGCTTTCTGATATAAAACAAAACAAAACCCTACTTAATTAGTTTACCAAGGATCAACTCCAAATTAAATTCTTTATTCTCTAGTATCCAGGTGCTTTCTGTTCATTCTGGCCTGTCTTCAGGGAGATTCCTATTCATTTACCCAGAATCTTCTCTTTTTACAGTAGCTTCCACTAAACCTGCTCCTGAGCAAGTAACTTCTATTTTCCATTTGGAATTGAGACATTCTCCCTATCTCAAATTCTATTCTCTAAGCTCCATTTCAGAGATTGCTGCATTTATTGTGATGAATTGAATAATGTTTTCCTTGTCCTGTTTTAAGGAGTGATGCGATTCAAAGAAATCAACAAGAAACTTAATTCAGTCATTGAGTCATCCTGCCAGAAATGAAAACATAAGCAAGTGGTACCCACCTTTATGTCAAATGGTCCTGGTTGACTTGGTTGGTTATAAATTTCCAACTGGTTTCTAATAGGAGAGAGCCACAGGAGCAGGTGATCTAGCTGCTCTTCAAGCTGCCTAAAATCTTTTACGTGAACTTCAAGCTCTTCTTGTTTCTCAGGTAAAGCTCTGGAGACCTGAAAGGGAAAAAAAGATAAATAATTCTCATGGTATATAGTAAAAAAATGGCAAAAGTATTAATAAAGATATTATAGCAATTTGCTGGTCTGTTTATTCAATAATACTTTAAAAGTTACATATATGCCATGTTCAAATGTAATTAACATACTAGAAATCGTTGGCTAATACTCAAATACTGTATATGGCATAGACATTAATGACTGTTTGTAAATGTACATTTAATGCCTAAGCTAGGTGTGTTACTTCACATTTGTGATACCAGAATATATGCGACAGAGGCAGGTGAATTGCCATGTGTAGGAGGTTAACCTGGTACACAGGGCAAGTTCAAGGGTAGCCAGAGATACACAATGAGACCCTATATCAAAAAAACATATAAAAATAAATAAACCATACAATCCCTAAACCACACAAAGATCCAACAAAGAAAGAGAACTTCAGACCAATTTCCCTTATGAATAT
>NC_034613.1:72103276-72120478 GCF_900095145.1 Mus pahari | reverse complement strand
CCTGGGCCAAGTAGTGGGAGTGGGTGGGTAGGGGAGCAGGGGCAGGGGGTTATAGGGAACTTTCGGGATAGCATTTGAAATGTAAATAAAGAAAATAGTAATAATAAAAAATAAAAAAATATAACTTACCAATACTTACTCAGATGCATGCTCCAATTAATTGATATCAAGGGGCATATTCCTAATATAAATTCTCATTTAGTACGTGTGTATGTCAAGTACAGAGCCTTTGCAGTATTACAAAGACATGCACCAAATTATTGAGGGTTAGTACTATGTGTATAGCTAAGTCTTTCCCCAAGTAAGTGTGATTTATACTAACAGAATATAATGAAATTAAAACCAAAGTGAAGTATATTTTTGTTGGCATAGCAATATTTTATTCTACTATAGTTGCCTTTAGTTTGTATTTAATGAAAATTGTACAAAGAAATAATTTACTTAAAAGGAAATTAGTAAAATTATAAGCATTTTTGTGATCTATAGTTTGTGAGACATAGTGTAAATAAGCGAAGCAAGCATTGAGGAACAAGACATTTTCTTGAGAGGAAATTAACACAATGACTACTGGTTATTTTTATGAAGGGTTTAGTATATACTAAACACCATGGCTGGGAGTCTCAAATTTATCACTCTTTTCAATCTCCCATGACCATTTCCTATCACTCCTCTTAGTATCTAAGTTTTAAACATAGATAACCCTGGACTTGACAAATGCAAAATAGCTAGGAAACTATATGCTATAGGGTTAAACATTGATGGAGCTAATATAAGTTACTTAGATTTAAAGCCTGGTTTGTGCTTTTGCATAAATCCTAGCCCAGTTTTCCCTAACGTCCAGTGCCTCTCTCATGGTCTGGAGATAGTACAGATACACTATTAATCTAAGAACTAAATAAAGTAAGCCTTAAAAATTGCTTAGAACAATTCTCTGTATGACAGTGAAAGACATTACAATGGCTAAATATTAGCAACAGTTGTTCAAAATCTTGGGCAAACAGAATGCCAGGATTAACAATTGTGAAGCTATTTTCTTCAGAATATCAAAAATTAAAACTAATATAAATGGATAGTGTCAGTTTGTCATGGCAACACTTTGTAATATTTTGACACTCCTCTTGTAGTACAAATGTATTACAGTGTAAATCAATAACAGTACCATGATCATTGAGAAAATAATATTATACTATGAGTAATGTAAAATATATTAAGGAAAGAACATAGTTAAGTACATTGTTGCCCTAGTGTTTATTGAAATAGATAAGTATGTCAGTGGACTAACCAATACCACTTGCTTTAGAACTATTTATACATTTTAAGGGACTTACTGTTGAGCACTATTATAATCTTGTAGTTGAACCTCAAGAGATGCTATGTAGAACACAGACACATTAAACAATTAACTATTGTGTGGTGGGGAGAAAGGCCATACACGGTCATATTACATGCAAATTATATGTGTGGAAACAGAATGTATATTATTCTATATATAAGATATAAAAGGCATGTGACTACTTGAGCCAAGAGCTAATATCCTGCTCTGAAACAGGCACTACCTAGATTTAACTTAGGCTCCATATTAAGATGGAGAAGATCTTGGGATCTGACTGATCCATGGCAATATCAATAGAAGATATTAGACCTGGATTTGTTTTGTTCAGCTGCACTTGGGTTGATGGAGCAGTGAGTTGAAACAAAGACCCCAGATATATTTGGTCTAAATCTCATACAAGACTGATAGATAACTTCACAGTGTATCTTGATTAAATAATCAATTTAAAGAGAAAAATAAGTAAGATTTAACAATTCAGAATCTGTGATGATCAAAATATCAGTTTATGTAACTGTCTTTGTGTGACCAGTTTTTCTTTTTTCTTTGACAGAGAATTTTGTGTCTCCACATAACAATGATCTTATATTTTGTTATTTTAGATTTTTAACAAAGTATTAAAGGATTAAGAAGCAGTGATAAAAATGGAAGCAAAAGCTTTTGTGGAAAGTGTTCTCCACACCTTGACCTTCACCCTTGGCAGTCTTTCCTTCTGTGGGTAAGGAGATAGGAGCTTTCTATTCAGGCTTAAATAACAGTGCTTGTCCTGATTTCCTTAACTTATAGCTTGTTATAGAGTCACATAATTTTTGTTTTAAATGACTTAGGTCTGTGCTCATAGGTTCAAGCCCATAGTTCTCAACTTTTTGTACATTCCTGTACACATGCATATATGCAGAGGAAAGAGATTATACAATAATAGTAAATCTATACTTGTGATGCATTATTAATACCGTTCGCATATTTTTCTATCATTTAACTAAATGTTTTATTTTTTATTGGATGGTTTGCTACTCACAAAGACATGTTCCAAGTGTTTTAAAGCTTCAACTAGCAGCATCTGAGAGACTGCAGATGCTGAGGTAGCTGGAGATAATCTTCATTGTATTTCCCTAATCTCTCTAAAACAGAACTATGGAGTTCTTTTTATCTGATCACAAAATATTTTACATTTTATGAAAGTATCATATGTAAATTGTTTGTTTGTTTTTGTCGAAAATATCTTTATTTGGCCAGTTTTTTTGGTTTGTTTGCTGTCTACTTATTCAATTTCAGAAATTCTTTTTTTTTAAATTAATTAATTTTTGAATTCACTTTTACGTCCCAATCATAGTTCCCTTCTTCCTCTCTTCCCAGTCCATGATCACAAGTATCGCTTTGCATTGCCCCCTCCCTTTCTCTACCATAAATAAACCAAAATTCATATAACATTGAATTAAGGTTATTGATTTTGTTCTCATCTTTATAACACATTCCTCCATGACTATAAAGGTGAAGTAAGTCCTGAAAGAAATAGTAGAATGAAGAAGATTTGACTTAATTTCAAGTAATGGCATGGAAGCTTTGCCAACAGTAAGATTTCATCTTAATTATGTAGTATTAGGTATGTCCTTCTAGACCTTTCCTTTCTAACATCATATTGTTCACTTCTGAATATTTAATAAGTTATGCACATGACAACCCTTTCTGAATTTTTGTTTCTGGAGGAGATATGTTCCTACATTTTATAGACCTTGAGCAAATACCTGCTTAACTAACAGAAATTTCAAAGTTTCATATTAGTTTATTAATTTATTTTTTCCTGAAAATATGTCTAGAGAAGTTAATTATGTATGAATGTATAATGATAACCATATAATTTTAAATATATACAAGCTATAAAATTATAAATCATTATATATATATATATATATATATATATATATAGTTATAAATCTTCAATGAATAGATAAGCATAATAAAGCACAACACCAGAATTTTCTACATGATCAAGAAAGCCATAGGCAAAGTCAAAGGAGAAATGATAAGCTGTGAAAAATTATTGGGGGCTCACATTTCAGATAAAAGGTCAATTTGCCTAACACATAAAAGAACTTCTGCACCCCAAGAAGACCCACAGAGTCAACTAACCTTGGAACATGGGGATCACAGAGCCTAGGCCACCAATCACGGACCACGGAGGACATGGTCTTAGACTCCCTACATATTTGTGGCAAATAACAGTAAAATTCGTGGCAATCTTTATCTGTTTTTAAATCATTAATGTTTACATCTAATATATCACATTTTAGATTCACATTTTACATAATCTAAAACTATACTTCCCATGCATGTTCCCTGTGGTGAATGGAAATAAATACATTCAATAATCTTATGTCATAAGTGAGTGTCTACTCGATTCTTGACCTAATTTCAGACAAGGCTCATTTCCTTGTTCTCTTTTTTTCTGATTGCTAATTTCAAACATTTGTAAGTTTTATTATTAAGGTAAACAGAAGCATCTGTTTCTGAAACAAATGTTTTCTATACAAACCTCATACTTTATACAAAATATCCAGGAAAGCTAAAATTTTGTCTATAAAAATATTTATCAGAACGTGAAAAGGTATTGTAGCAAATGGAACATAGTTGTCTTCTAGAAATCAAAGCTAGTAAGCAAAAGTTAGATGGGAACATATGTAGTATCTATGAGAAAAAACAAAAGATCCTAATTTATAGAAAGATTATCCAGTGAAAGAAATGGGAAACTGGATCTACTGAAAATCTGATTTAAAACTATAAACAATCAACAAACAAGAAAAATTCCAAACACTACACAACCAATGAAATGCAAATTAAAGCAACAACATTTCTCTGTTAACTGTGTAATATACTGTCTTCTGGGAGAAGATTTATTAAAAATCCCTGCCCAAATAAGTAACCTTATGCTACCTGTTAAACTACATATTATCATAGTCTATAAAATAATTTGATCACACAGAAAAGGAAGATTTTTACCCTGAAATGTGTGAACACTCCTGAGAGCTTAAGAAAACAAACCTAAACAAATAGAGGGATATGCTTTATTCATGGACTATATGGCCTAATGTAACAAATTAGTTTAATTCATATAATCTATAAATTCAATGTAAGCACACAATAAAAATTGTAGGTTCAAGTCTTACACAGAAATTGGCAAGGTATTTTTAAATTTATATAGATTACAAATGACCATATATTCAAGGAAATTTTGATAATAAACACATTTTTAAAAATATTTGCGATCAGGTGTCACTTTTAATATAATTACATATGTGGTATTTTTTAAAAGAACAAGTAAATCATATTATGATAGCAGTCTCATGTCATTCAAACCAAGACAATATGATATTTTTAATAAATAGTTCCAGCCTAATTTAATATTTGTTTGATCAATGTGAAATTATACATATATATTATATATTATACATATATTATAATATATATATATATATATATATATATATATATATATATATGACACTATTAGTTTTCTTTGTTTTATAGACCTTGATGGAAAAGAGAAGTTAATCATATTTCTAAAACTGAAAATGTTTTCAAGATATGTTATTGATGACTAAATAAAATTTAAATGCCATTAGCCATAAAGGGTTAAGATAGATAAGCAAATTTTACTCATCAAAAAAAAATTAAGAAATCAAGTAAAGGTTAAGGTGTTCTTAAAGGTTGTCACTAGAACTTCATAAAGTTCATTTTATGTAGAATGGTACTAATTATCAGAAAATTGCAACTTAAAACCCAATGTATTAAAGGTAAATGGGGCTAATGCTTAAGATATACAGCTTGATATGGAGTAAGATCTCTCTCTCTCTCTCTCTCTCTCTCTCTCTCTCTCTCTCTCTCTCTCTCTCGCTCACACACACACACACACACACACACACACACACACACACACACACACTGAAGAATCTCAAATGGCTGAGAAGCACCTAAAGAAATGTTCAAAGTCCTTAGTGATCAGAGAAATGGATATCGAAACGACACTGAGATTCCACCTTACACCAATCAGAATGTCTAAGATAAAAACCTCAGTTGATAACACATGTTGGAGAGGATGTGGAGAAAGAGGAACACTCCTCCATTGCTGGTCAGATTGCAAGCTTGTACAACCACTCTGGAAATCAATCTGGAGGTTCCTCAGAAAATTAGAGACCCACCTATACTACTCTTGTGAATATACCCAAACGGTTCTCCACCATGCCACAGGGGCATGTGTTCTACTATGTTCATAGTGACCTTATTTGTGATAGCCAGAAGCTAGAAACAACCTAGATGTCCCACAACAGAAGAATGGATACATAAAACGTGGTTCATTTACACAATAAAATACTACACAGGTATTAAGAACAAGGACATCTGGAGTTTTGCAGGCATATGGATGTAACTAGAAAATATCCTGAGTGAGGTAAGTCAGACCCAAAAGGATGTGCATGGTATGTACTCACTAATAAGTGGATATTGTCCAAAACAACAACAACATAAAAAGTAGAGAATAAGCAAGATATAGTCCACAGAACTCAAAAAGCTCAAGCCGAAATGTCCAAGTGAGGATGCCTCAGTCCCATTTGGAAGAGAGAAGAAAACAACCACAAGTGGGGAGGGAAGGAGAGACCTGGGAGGGAAAGAGGCTGGGGGAGGGGAGTGGGGGGAGAAAGGGAACCTGATCTGGTATTGGGAGAGGGAAAGGACTGAAGCCCTGAGGGCCAGCAGAAAGAATGGAAACAGGCAACCTCAGGAAATAGGAGGTTGGGGGGGACACCCCCCCCAAGAATGCACCAGAGACCTGGGAGGTGAGAGTCTCCCAGGACTCACAGGGAGGGACCTTAGATGAAATGCCTCACAGTAGGGAGGGAGAACTTATAGAGCCCACTTCCAGCAGGAAGGCAGGACATCAAGTGATGGATGGGGTTGCCATACCACAGTCATATCTTTGACCAATAATTGTTCCTGTCTGAAAGAATTACAGGGATGAAAATGGAGTGGAGCCTGATGAAAAGAAGGTCAGGCGACAGGCCCAAAGTGGGATCCATCTTAGCTCTTTCCTTTTGAAGTTAAGGTGTCTCACTGGCTTGAATTTCACTTAGTAGGCTGATCATGATGGTCCAGAGATGGACATGCATCTACCTTGACTGTATAGCATTTTAGCATCAGAAGAAAAAAAATCCAAAATCTTCTCTTTCTGGAGAAGAACTTCTTAAGGCATATGATGCAAAAAGTATGTGAAACAACAATATTAATAGGATGGAGTGTTTACAAAAAGATCAAATAAGATGCTATCCAAAGTGGAGTTGAAAAGCGCACCATCCCACCTGGAAAATCTTTAAAATGGGAATCAAACAACTCAAAATACCTTTTGGAAATCCCTGAAACTTAACACATTCTCTAAGAATATATAAATAGTAAAGCCTGCTGAGAGATACTCTTAGATGAGCCAAGCTACAAGGAAGACTCTCAGGCCAGCCTAACAGTCTGGAAGAATCATTGACCAGCTGAGCAGGTTGGCAGAAGCATAAAGCAGCCAAGTAGCCAAGTAGCTCTGGAGAGGCACAGACCAACTGATCCACCTGGAAAGGACACCCTCCAACCTCTTGAGCTACCTACAGTTGTGTAAAGATTTGTGATCCACGCTGTTGGGCTTTAGTAATGTTGCTGTCTTTGAGTCAATTCTGGTCCTCTAAGTAGCCATTCACCCATTTTTCTCTAAGTAACACCAATAAAACTCATTGGTTAACTATGCTGGACTTTGGTGCTGTCTGTTATTTGTTTTCTATCTGGGATGCTGACAATATACCAAGTGTTAGGATGACAAACCTGCATTACTACACTTGACATATTTTACTAATGCTATGAGGATTGAACTCAGATTCTCACTTTAATGACTGAGGCATCTCCCCAGCTCCAGAATTGGAATTCTCATATATTGTGAAGTTGAATTAGACAATAACATTGAAAGCTTTCTTCAGTAATTCCAATGACAGTATTATAAACACACACACACACACACACACACACACACACACACACACACACACACACACACACACACACACACACACACACACACACACACACAGAGAGAGAGAGAGAGAGAGAGAGAAAGAGAGAGAGAGAGAGAGAGAGAAAAAGAGAGAGAGAGAGAGAGAGAGAGAAGGATACGCAAGTACATTCATATATATCAGCAAACATCACATGCCATAACATTTACATTAATCCTATAGTAAGTAAAACACAAGTGTTTACTGACAGTATAATGCATATACTGTGGCATACTCACACAATAGAATATTTTACAGACAAGTAGACAAACTATGATATCTTAAACACGACAGAAATAACACCACAAACATTGTGAAAAATACTGTGAGAGAGCCAAACACAAGCTCATATATACTACATGATGCCGATGATATTAAATTCAGAAGTGGAACTAATCTCTATGTGTTTTGGGGTTAGAATACTGCTTACACTTGTATAGTGTGGTGGCCAGAGGAGAGGTAGAAGATGGAAAGGTGCTAGAGAGAAGAATGCTTAACATAATCTATTTCTTTCAGTTTTACCTGATTTATAAAATGGGAAGCTATCTTTTTGATGAGATGGCTTATTCTAAATTATTGATTGAACAGTAGTTTCACAGGATGCATCAAATTCCATAAGCTTCTCTTATGATTTATGCAAATTTTACACATGTTGATTTAAACAATTAAATGAAATAATTTGCAATCTTTAACAGTATTTATTCTCTTCAGTACAAAAATCCCACTTGTACATAGAATCACATGACAAAGATGATTAATTCTATCATTTATACTACTGCAAAATGAAAATTAATTTTCCTCAGAAAAATAGGTGACTACACATAAAACGTTGTTGTCATTTAATGAATAACATTGAATTATCTTATTAAATAAATATTATTGACATATTTTAATATAAGCTACATATCACACATAAATTTTAGTCTATGTTTTCAATCTATATTTACAGTAACAATTTCTATGCATAGGAAAGGTCCTGAACAGATATTTCTTAAAGAATCTAGAAGCACCAAAAGTTTTATTTAAAAGAAATGTTTAATATCAGTAATCTTTAGGTAAATGCAGAATGAAGCCACCATGAGAGACTGCCTCAAGCTTATTAATACTGGAAAGGATGTATAGTAAAGGAAAACCTATTAATATACCAGTGTGAATGTAAATTAGTGTACCCATTAGGAAAACCTTTAGAGTGGTTTCATAAAAACAACTAACATATATCCAAATTAAGTGAAATTATGTCAAGGGAAGACTATATTTGCATGTTCATTGTGGGGCTATTAATAATAGATAAAACATGAAAACAACTTAAGTGTCCATCAACTGACAAATGTGTAAAAAATATATTGTGCATAAAATACAAGATATTGTTTAGCAATAAAAGAATGATCCTTAAAATTTTTGAAATGTTTATGGGACTACAAGTTATTTTGCTATGTTCCATAAGACAGATAAAGAAAATCAAGTACTACATGTTATGTTATCACCTATATGTTCAATATACACAGGAATGGAAACCATATATGGTGCTAAATTATTGAATGCATGCAGACTTGTATACATATACATGCACAAACACAACACCACAACACACACACACACACACACACACACACACACACACACACACACATTACAAAAGATAAGAGTTAGGGTAGAGAAGTAGTTACCTGAAGCTAGAGAGAGGAGAGGAATGGGGTGAGGTTCATTGACAACAACTGTATCACACTAAGAGAAGAACAAGGAGCTATAATGTAATGAAAAGTGACCGAAGATAGCAATACTTTAGTACATTTTTCAGAGAGCTAGAAGAAAGGATTTTGAAAGACATAAAAAAATAAATGTATAAAAATTTTTACAAGATGGAAATATTTAGCTGGATTTAATTATAGAACAGAATATGCATATATAGTAACAGCATAGGTTGTCTGATAAATGAAAACAATTTTTGTTTTACCTATCAGTTACAATAAACAAAATTCAAATATAAAAAAGCAGAACTGATAGACTATTTTTTGTGCTCTCACATACGTTTTGATATATACTTAGGCATACTGTGTCTCAATCTCAAGCAAAACTTTCAAAATTCAGTGCTCTCAACTAAATAATTCATCCAGTCTATTATATTTTGTGGCAAAATGTAAATAATAGGAAATATTTGAAGACTTCACTTAACCTCACATAATTCAGAACCTCATTACTTGGAAGCAGGGGCTGGGGAGAGAGCTCAGTGAGTAACGTGCTTGATACATATCTTAGTCAGGGTTACTACTGCTGAAATGAAACACCATGACCAAAGAAGAGAGGGATTCATGTGTTTGGCTCACCCATCTACATTACTGCCCACCAGTAAAGAGAGTCGGAACAGGAATTCAACCAGGGCAAAACCTGGAGACAGGAGTTGATGCAGAGGCCAGGGAGGCATGCTGCTTACTGGCTTGCTCCTTATAGTTTTCTCAGCCTGCTTTCTTATAGAGTTGAACATCATCTGAGCACAACAGCCTGGGCCCTATCACATTAATTGCTAACTAGGAAAATACCCTACAGTCTTGCCTAGAGCACAATGTTATGGAGACCTTTTCACAATTAAGATTCCCTACTCTCAGATGATTTTAGTTTCTCTTCCAGAGAAGAGGCAGGGACAGGTAAATCTCTTCTGCTTTTCTAGCCTAGCACAACTGGCAAAGCTCTGATTTTTGTACTAGTAAACAACAATACTTGATGTTGACCTCTGGTCTTGGTGCAAATACATCTACATCCACACTCAAACATATACACATATACAATAAAATAAAGTAAAACAAAAAAAGAATAAATTAAAACAACTGTAGAACTAGACATAGGAAAAATACATTGCTAGGCACAGTTTGCTAGTGTGTTTTACAACAGGTTTCATGGTAAACTATCCTTTACCATGAGTTCATTTATTTCCTATTTCATTACAAGTTTTGTAAAACAATAATAGTTGCAGAAATGAAAAGTATATTGTATTATATGTCACTGGGATTTCAAAAAATGATAAACTTTGTATAAAATCATAAAGTCATCCCTCAATGACATAGCTATTGGGATTCTACTTTTAACATAAGTGGGTTTAATTTTTTAAATGTGTGCATTTTATTCATAATGTTCATAGACTTATATTTGATATATAACTTATAGTTTAGGTGAAAACATTTAATTCTCTATTAGTAAATCACAGTATCTCTTAGTTTTATTGTACAATCGCTGAGTTACTAGACATGGATTTTGTTATTTTTGCCAAAGACCTCAAATACATAACACAAAATGTGGTAAAGGAGCATTTGTAGCAAGAGTTCAAAGTCAGTAAAATTTGATGTACAATGAAGAGTTTTGTAGTCCCCAAGAGTACTGTGCCCTTATTACCCCACTAAACCCATATTGGCTTTTCAGTCAATCTTGGTGCTCATGAGCAGTATTCTTGTTCATTAATTTCTTAGGTTGCCCTCTAAGCAACTAACTTCATGCCTTAAACATTCTTAATAATACACATAGCACATAGAAAATAGCTTCTGATTGTTCACCTTGATTCAAATTTACCCTAACGTTAGGTAACAAGCCATATAACTGCTCCCAGGAGTATTAGAAAAGTTAAGCGAATTGGTGAAATTGATTTTCCCAAACTTGAATAGCTCTCATTTATCCTTTAAAATGCATTTTATAGGGATTTACACCTTCATAACTATGCACCTACCCACGCACTCTTTACTACACAGCATGATTTTGATCACATACTGTTTAAACTCCAGGGACAATAAAACTCACAGAGAAGTTAAGATGTAATTTTATATGGCAAATACAAAGTCTGTAGAATGTTTTCTGAAAGTGTAACCCAATGTTTGTCATTCTTCTTGCACAGCCATGCTCACATTTTCCATTTTTCCATTAGAAATCTTTCCTTTTATAAAGAGACCCGCAATTACTGCCTAGACAATGCAGACAGATAATCCTTAGGTTCCTCAGTAAATATTACTTTTGTTTACTTAATTATTTAACTTAAAGATGTTTGATCAAAACTCAAAGAAAATGAAAGCATAATCCTTGGTCTTTTACTTGAAACAAGATTAATACATTATTACAACCTAATATTCAGTTGCTACTTGAGACATAAAACAGTCTACATTGGAAACAAAGGGGGAATTGTGCATTAGATGATTATACATCCTCAGTTTTAAAACTTCTACTTAAAATTATCATTGTATGCATATAACTTGAAATTTAATTAAAATAAGCAAACAAACAAAAAACCCTAAAGGATATCTTCTTCATTTGAACTCATTAAATGACAGACTATGGCTGGGGAGGTGGCTCAATAGGTAACTAATCTAATGCACAAGAATGAGGAATATGTTTAGACATTTTGAATCCATTTAAAGTACAAAGTGGTAGTACAGGTTTGTAATTCTTTCATTCTTATAATGAGAAGAGTGACAAAGAGAGAAGGGTCTCCTTCTATTGAAGCCTATTGGTCAAGGAGTGTTATTTTGTGTGCAGGGGTGAATAATAAGACACTCAGCCTCAAAACAGAAATCATGGACTAACACCTGAAGTTGTCCTTTAACTTCCACACACATATTACAAATACATACACAAAGACACACATTCATCCCACTCCACACACATACACATATACACACACCACACACACACATACACCACACACCACACACATACACATACCACACACTCCTGGACAGACATTACACCATACACACACATACACACACACACACACACACACACACACACACACACACACCACACATAGACACCCCTACATATACATCACAACACACACACACAGACACACCATACAGAAACACATACACGTACACACAGACAACACACATACACACACACCACACACATACACACATACATCAATCACAGACACATATCACATATTACCCACATGATGTAGGTAGACACCCACCCACCACACATACCACACACATACACACAAACCTACCGCACACAACATATACCCTTTACCACATAACACAGACATACACACCCACCCATGCATCCCCACACATACCACAGAAGACATGCACACACACAACACAGACACACATACACACATATACAACAGACACACACATACCATACACATATACACACACACTTGCCATGCACATCACACACATAAACACACACCACCCATATCAACATACAGACACACACACCACACATACACACACACCAAATACAGACATACACATCACATACCACACACACCACACATATAGACATACACCTACTACACAAACCACACACATACACACACACCTACCACACACACCACATACATATCTACCACATAACACAGACACAGACATATACAGGCACACACACAGGCAGACAGAGCCAGATCAAAAAATCTCTTATAAGAAAAACTGCTACTAAACTAAAAAATGAGTCTGATCTCTTTCCCTTCATCAGAATGGAACCAACTTGCTACAATTGATTGTGTTGTTGTATTGGTTTTTTTAAACATCAAGATTGAAAAGCATTTTTGTAACTGATTGTTTTATCTACATAACTAATATTAATATTTTCTCTGTATAATATTCTATACTGTTGCAAATTGATGAACTATGGTATTTCATACCACAAAATAAAATGCACATTGTATTACCCAGTAAAGGAAGCCTGACTAACAAATGAGAAAATTGATGTCCCTGGGAGTTTTAATCTTACAGATGACTCAAAGAATAATATGATAGACAGTACTTACTCCTGGAAATGTTGATGCTTAAGTGGGTGTTTATTGGTTTTTGAGAACATGAGGAGGGGCTAGCACTGCCATGAGGAAAGCTAATGTTTCATGAGGTGTGTCAAAAATATGAAGAAAGGGAACCAAACAGATGGGGATGGAGATTACTACCAGCCAAAAAAGAGACAACTTGAAGGACGATGGCTTGTAAAGAGACTTGAATATTTGATTTTGATCTGTTTGGAAGAGAAAATGAAAAGTCACTCCAGAATTTAGAGTTTAGGCAATTTTGTATTCTGCCTAGAATCTTGCTGTCAGATCATTTTAACAAGAGTCTATAGCAAGAGGGCAGTGAACTACTGTTCCTTGATCAAAACCAACTGTTACATGTGTTTCTATAGTTTTAGAGTTAAGAATGGTTGTTAAATTTCAAATAATTCAAAAAGGACAAATGACATGAATATTTTATAAAACTAAAATTTGTGACTATAAATATTTATTGAGACTCAGCTATGAACTTTTGCTTTCTAGTTGTTAAGTTTTAGATTTTAGCACGGTAAAAATGCAGGACACAGTAGTGGGGGTAGAGTTCTTATGGCCAGCAAAGCATGAAATATTTGCTCTCTGTACCTTCACAGAAAAGTATAGCTGACCACTCTTCTAGATGTTCAAGGAATTATACCAGTACTGTAAGCTCATTTATAACTGTTGTTGGCTTGTTGTAGAGCTCTTTAATCATACAGTAACTGAGAATGACTTTCAAAATATGGAAAGACTCCTTAGTTTGTAATTGTATGCTAAATGTATGTACATACAGGATCATTCACGTGTGCATGTACCTGTGAAATGAATTTTTATGCGAGCACAAAGGTTGGCCAGAGGCCAATATTTGCGCATTCCTCTACTGTTCTCCACCTTATATTTTTGATAAAGGGCCTAACTAATTTGGCTCCACTATTTAGCTAGTTATCTTTTGGAATCTTTGTGTCTCCAGCTTCCAGTAATAGGATTGCAGATGCAACCACATCAGGATAATTTTACATGGGTGTCAGAACTCATACTCAGGTCCCCAGATTTTACCTAGTGACACTTTGCCCAGGCCCCTCCTTCACTCTCTAATTTTTCTTCAATGTGTATTCTATAACAATTCACCTTTCCTTGGGCAACTCACTTAAAATGGAAAACAGACTAAACAACGCACTGCAAGGAATTTTTTAAAAAACATATATAATATACTGGTGTCTATTACTGAAGAAGTTCATGATTACAATAATGGTGATACCCACAGTCACCGTACAGATACAAAGAATCTGTAGGATCGAAGACCTTTAGAGAAAATGACATAGGACTTACATATGTGCATTCTCCTCCATGCTTGTACTAGTTTAGTACAGATACAATTTTGTGGAGGAAAGGGTATATTTCAGCTTTGTGATATGTAGTTCATCAGGAAGGTAAGACAGGAAAGGAACTCAAGCAGCAATCTGGAGGCAGAAGCTCAAGCAAATGCCATGGAGGAATGTAGTTGACTGTCTCACTTTCCATGGCTTACTTAGCATGCTTTCTTATACAACACAGGACTATATGTCTGTGTTGGGTATATAAGTATCACCAGGGGGCTGGTGAGATGGCTCAGTGGGTAAGAGCACCCGACTGCTCTTCCGAAGGTCTGGAGTTCAAATCCCAGCAACCACATGGTGGCTCACAACCATCCGTAACAAGATATGATGCCCTCTTCTGGAGTGTCTGAGGACAGCTACAGTGTACTTTACATATAATAAATAAATAAATAAATCTTAAAAAAAAAAAAAAAAGTATCACCAGGGGTGAAACTACCCCCAGAAATCTGGGTCCTTTTACATCAACTAATAATAAAAAAAATGCCCATGGATATGCTTATAGCAAATCTGATGGAGGAAATTCCCTAAATGAGATCATTCTGTTCACAGATGACTCTAGTGGGTATCAGGTTGACAAAAATTAGCTAGCATAGTCATTCAATACAATGAATATTGCCAATCTCAGTATGGGTACAGAGCCACTCAGTGGTGCACAGGAAAACTATTCATGTTCATGCCCTCAGAAAAAGAATGATTTTGTTTCTCTAGCACATATTAACAACACTGAAAAAAGTTTTAACCATACCTTGTTGCATTCACAGATAAGAGCACATAGATACTGAGAAACAACAGTATCTGCAAATGTCTGATTTAGATTTGCTACCTACTTACAAAACATTGATGATCTGAAATGAAGTTAGCTTAAAATTAGTACTTGAGTATTGTTAGTGATAGATATTTAGAAAGATCAAATTTTGCACATTAATATTAACTTTTTTAAATATCAAGACTAGACTGTTTAATGCTATACTTTAACAGTCTGGTGCTATTCCCTCTTATGACAAAAGAAATATTAGAAATTACATATTTTATATGTCTTGAACCCAAACTGTTAGATGTTTTCAAATTATTACCATTTTTGTTTTCTAAAAAAAATATGTGGTTCAGTGAAAAATAGAGAATGATGAAGGACAGATACAAAATTTATGTTGGTTCTGGTCAGCACCAGTATTCCATGACAAAACCAAATTCACACAATATCTTTCCATGAATCCAGCCCTTCAAAGAATAATAAAGGGAAAACTCCAAAACAGGGAGGGAAATTGTGCCCCAGAAAATGCAAGAAAATAATCCTTCAACAAACCTAAAAGAATATAGCCACAAGAACAGAATCCCAACTCTAGCAACAAAAATAACAGGAAGCAATAATTACTTTTCCATACTATCTCTTAATATCATTGGACTCAATTCCCCTATAAAAAGACATAGACTTAGCAGACTGGCTACATAAAAAGGACCCAACGTTTTGCAGGATAAAGGAAACCCACCTCAGGGACAAAGACAGACATTACCTAAGAGTAAAAGGCTGGAAAACAATTTTCCAAGCAAACAGTCCAAAGAAACAAGCTGGAGTAGCCATTCTAATATAGAAAAAAAAATTGACTTCAATAACAACATAAATAATAGAAAAGCAATGTTGACATGGAAACTGAACAACACTCTACTCAATGATAACTTGGTCACGGAAGAAATAAAGAAATTAAAGACTTTTGAGAGTTTAATGAAAATGAAGACACAATATACCCAAACCTAGAGGACACAATGAAAGAAGTCCTAAGAGGAAAACACATAGCTCTGAGTGGCACCAAAAAGAAACTGAAGAGAGCACATATTAGCACCTTGACAGCACGCCTGAAAGCTCAAGAACAAAAGGAAGCAAATTTACCCAAGAGGAATAGAAGGCAGGAAATAATTAAACTTAGGGCTGAAATCAATCAAGTAGAAACAAAAAGAACTATACAAAGAATCAACCAAACAAGGAGCTGGTTCTATGAGAAAATCAACAAGATAGATAAACCCTTAGCCAGACTAACTAGAGGGTACAGGGACATTATCCTAATTAACAAAATCAGAAATGAAAAGGGGGACATAACAACAGAACCTGAGGAAATCCAAAACATCATCAGATCCTACTACAAAGGCCTATACTCAATAAAACTGGAAAACCGGGATGAAATGGACAATTTTATAGACAGATACCAGGTACCAAAGTTAATTCAGGATTAGATTGACAATCTATACAGTCCCATATCCTCTAAAGAAATAGAAGCAGTCATTAATAGTCTCCCAACCAAAAAAAAAAGCCCAGGACCAGATGGGTTTAGTGCAGAGTTCTATCAGACCTTCAAAGAAGACCTAATCCCAATTCTCCTCAAACTATTTCACAAAATAGAAACAGAAGGTACTCTACCCAATTTATTCTATGAAGCCACGATTACTCTGATACCTAAACCGCATAAAGACCCAAAAAAGAAAGATTTCAGAAAAATTTCCCTTATGAATATTGATGGAAAAATACTCGATAAAATTCTCACAAACTAAATCCAAGAGCACATCGAAATGATAATCCTAGATATGTACTCACTGATAAGCGGATATTAGCCCAGAAACTTGGAATATCCAAGACACATTATGGAAAACAGAAGAAAATCAAGAAGGATGAAC
>NC_034613.1:72100734-72102066 GCF_900095145.1 Mus pahari | reverse complement strand
AATCCCACTAAAATCAGGGACTAGACAAGGCTGCCCACTTTCTCCCTACCTATTCAATATAGTACTTGAAGTCCTAGCCAGAGCAATTAGACAACAAATGAAGATCAAGGGGATACAAACTAGAAAGGAAGAAATCAAAATATCACTATTTGGAGACAATATGATAGTATATATAAGTGACCCTAAAAATTCCACCAGAAAACTCCTAAAGCTGATAAACAGCTTCAGTGCAGTATCTGGATATAAAATTAACTCAAATCAGTGGCATTTCTCTACATAATTGATAAACAGGCTTAGATAGAAATTAGGGAAAATAGACCCTTCAAAAACTCACAAATAATATAAAATACCTTGGTGTGATTCTAAGGAAGGGAAATATCTGTATGATAAGGACTTCAAGTCTCTGAAGAAAAAAATCAAAGAAGATCTCAAAAGATGAAAAGATCTCCCATGTTTATGGATTGGCAGGATCAATATAGTAAAAATGGTCATCTTGCTGAAAGCAATAAACAGATTCACTGCAATCCACATAAAAATTCCAACTCAATTCTTCACTGAGTTAGAAAGGGCAACTTGCAAATTCATCTGGAATAACAAAAAAACTAGGATAGCAAAAACTATTCTTAACAATAAAAGAATCGCTGGTGGAATGACCATGTCTGACCTCAAGCTGTACTACAGAGCAATTGTGATGGTACTGGTACAGTGACAGACTGGTCGATCAATTGAATAGAATTGAAGACTCATAAATGAACCCACACGTATGGTCACTTGGTCTTTGACAAGGAAGCTAAAACCATCCAGTGGAAAAAAAGACATGGTTTTTAACAAATGGTGATGGATCAACTGGTTGTTACTATGTAGAAGAAGGCAAATAGATCCATTCTTATCTCCCTGTACAAAGCTCAAGTCTAAGTGGATCAAGGAACTCCACATAAAACCAGAGACACTGAAACTTACAGAGGGCAAAGTGGGGAAAAGCCTCGAATACATGGCACAGGGGAAAAATTCCTGAACAGAACAGCAATGGCTGGTGCTGTAAGATCAAGAATTGACAAATGGGATCTCATAAAATTGCAAAGCTTCTGTAAGGCAAAAGATACTGTCAATAAGACATAAAGGCCACCAACAAATTGGGAGAGGATNTTTACCAATCCTAAATCTGATAGGGGACTAATATCCAATATGTACAAAGTACTTAAGAAGTTGGACTCCAGAAAATCAAATAACCCCATTAACAAATGGGATAGAGAGCTAAACAAAGAATTCTCAACTGAGGAATACTGAATGGCTGAGAAGCACCTGAAAAAATGTTCAACATCCTTAATGATC
>NC_034613.1:72032351-72100543 GCF_900095145.1 Mus pahari | reverse complement strand
GGTTCCTCAGAAAATTGGACATAGTACTACTGGAAGATCCAGCAATTCCATTCCTGGGCATATACCCAGTAGATATTCCAACTGGTAATAAGGGCACATGCTCCACTATGTTCATAGCAGCCTTATTTATAATAGCCAGATCTGGAAAGAACCCAGATGTTGCTCAACAGAGGAATTTATACAGAAATTATGGCACAGTTACATAATAGTTTAATATTCAGATATTAAAAAGAATGAATTTATGAAATTCTTAGGCAAATGGATGGATGTGGAGGATATCATCCTGAGAGAGGTAACTCAATCACAAAAGAAGACACAAGATATCCACTTACTGATAAGTAGATATTAGCTCAAAGTAGATATTAGCTCAGAAACATAGAATACCCAAGATACAATTTGCAAACCCTGAAACTCAATTAAAAGGAAGACCAAAGTGTAGATACTTTGTTCCTTCTTAGAATGGGGAACAAAATACCCATGGAAGAAGTTACAGAGACAAATTTGGGAGCTGAGATGGAAGGAAGGACCATCCATAGACTGCCCCACCCGGTGATCCATCTCACAAACAACCACCAAATGCAGACACTATTGCATATGCCAGCACTGAGCCCCCAATGGAGGAGCTAGAGAAAGTACCCAAGGAGCTGAAGGGGTCGGCAACCCTATAGGAAGATCAACAATATGAAGTAACCAGTACCGCCCAGAGCTTGTCTCTAGCTGCATATATGTAGCAGACGATGGCCTAGACAGCCATCAATGGGAGGAGAGGCCCTTGGTCTTGGGAAGATTATATGCCCCAGTACAGGCGAATGCCAGGGCCAGGAAACGGGAGTGGGTGCGTTGAGAGCCGGGCAGGGGGATGGTATAGGGGACTTTTGGAGAGGAATCTAGGAAAGGGGCTAGATAACATTTCAAATGTAAATGAAGAAAATATGTAATAAAAAAGATGAATAAAAAAATTTTGTTGACATAAATTCCAGAAAAATATAATTTACATGTCTCTTTAGCATTCTCTGAGTTAATTTTACCCTTAATAAACAGAGAACATCATTGGCCACTGTGTTTGTTATTATCTATATGTGGTTACTAAACCCCTGAAATCTGGCAATTTTCCAGATATAGGCTGTAGCAAACTGAATTATTAAAGCTGAGTGGAATGAAAAGAATGCAAAGCAGCTTACATTTTTGTGCTGATAATATTGCAACAATATCATTTAGACACATGTTTTAATAATATGTACTATTGAAGTGGATTTTATGTGCTTACATTTCTAATTTTAATGTCTGTACTAGAACTTAAACTGCATGAAGTACTCATTTGTTTTGATGTAGAACAATGTATTACAGTTAGACATAGCAGAAAAAGTAGGTAGTGAAAGAGTAACCCTAATCTAAAAGTCACATGACTGGTCAATAGCATATGAAATCCTTCATAAAAAAAGGCCATTCTGTTTCACTTTCCATGACCTGCTTATCATGCTTTTTAATACAATACAGGATTATATGTCTGTGTTGTGTATATAAGTCTCACCAGGGTGAAACTAACCCCAGAAGTCTGGGTCCGTCTACATCAAGAACCCCAAGCAGGCTGACAACCCACAGAATTCCCTTTCTCTCTCAGTGTACTCCTTCAATATCTGTAGTCCTCCCACTCCTCTTCTTTGCTGTGTCCCCGTCCCCAACTTAGGCAGAGATCTTTCACTTGACCAGAGGAGACATCAGCTTCCAAAAGGCCAGGTAGGCTGCCTATCATTAGACATCCTCCACTCTCTCTGCAGACCTACATCCTATTCACCAAGGAGAACACAGGAAATATGTAATCTCACACTACAAAAATCAAAACAAAAGAAACAGACACACATTCCACCATCACCATCCCTACCATTACCACCATCACCACCAAAAAAAAATAAAGAAAGAAGAAGGAACAGAAGAAAGAAAGAAAGATAGAAAGAAACAATCGAAGAATGAAAGAAAGAGGAAAAACATGAATTAACAACCACTGGCAATTGGTATCTCTTGGTATTAATGGTTTCAATTTCCCAATAAAAAGACACAGTGTAACAGAATGGATGTGAAAACAGGATTCAACCTTCAGCTGCATAGGAGAAACCAACCTCAAGATAAAGGGTTGGTAAAAGATATTTTAAGCAAATAGACCCAAGAAACAAGTTGTTCTAGTTATTCTAATATTTAATAAAATAGATTTCAAATTAAAATTAATCTAAAAGGGAGTCAGGAGAGGTTACTTCATACTCATAAAAGAAAAAAATCCACCATGATGATCTTTCAATTCTTAACATTATTGCTAACCTTTGGAAAAGCACTATTAAAGTTTAAATTGCACAATGACTCAATACCCCACTCTCACTATTGGACAGGTCATCCATCCAAAGACAAAACAGAAAGATACTAGAGCTAACAGACATTATAAACCAAATGAACCCAAAAGATAGCTTTAGAACACTTCACCCAAACACAAAAGAATGCATTTTCTTTTCAGCAATTCATAGGATTTTGTGGTCCAAAACTGATCACAAAGCTTGTTGCAACAAATTTTTTTAAAAAAGGGAAATACAGAAATAAGCCCTTGCAGCCTATCAGATCACTATGAATAAAATCTGTATTTCAACAAATAAAAAACAACAGGAAGCCTGCAAACTTATAGAAACTGAAGAACTCCCTTCTGAGCGAATACTTAGTCAAGGCAGACATAAAGAAAGAAATTAAAATTTTCTAAAACTCAATAAAAACGAATATACACCACACCCAGTCTTATAGATCAAAATGAAAGCAGTGCTAAGTTCATAGCATATGCTTAGTTCATAGCACTAAGTGCCTATATTAAAAAAAAAAATGGAGCAATCTCACATTAGCAACTTAAAGGTACAACTGGCAGCTCTAGATATAAAGAAGTAAGTCCACCCAATAGGAGTGAAATCAGTAAAATAGAAAGAGAAAAATTCAAAGAATCAACAAACCCAAGAGCTGGTTCTTTTGAGAAAATGAACAATATAGACAAACAATTCACCAAACTAACTAAAGGCCCGAGAATAAGTATCCAAATTAACAAAATCTGAAATAAAAAGGGAGACATAACAACAGACACTGAGGAAATAAAAATAGTCACTAGGCCTAACATCAAAAGCCTGTACTACACAAACTTACCAAAGTTAAATCAAGAACAGATGTACAATTTAAATAGACATATAACTCATAATGAAATAGAAGCAGTCGTTAAAAAAAAAACCCTTAAAAAAACAAACAAACCCTTCCAACTAAAACGGTTCAAGGTCAGAGAGATATAGTGCAGAATTCTACCAGACTTTCAAAGAGGAGTTAATGCCAGTACTCCTCAAATTTATTGACAAAATAGAAATCAAAGGAACATTGCTCAGTCACATTGGTATATAAAACACATAAAGATTCAATACAGAAAGAAAATTGGAGAACTATTTTCCTATTAAAATAGATGCAAAAATAATCAATAAAATGCAAACTGAATCCTAGAACACTTAAAATACACCCTCCACCATGATCAAGTAAAAATATCTTTATTTGCAGATGATAATGATATTATGCATAAGTAACCAGAAACATTTCACTAGGGAAATACTACAGCTTATTAACAAACACTTTCAGAAATATGGCTGAAAACAAAAGAAACTAAAAAAGAAAGAAAAAAATCATTAGCCCTTATATATACAAATGACTAAGGACTGAGAAAGAAATCAAGGAAACAACACCCTTTACAATAGACACAAATAATACAAAAATATCTTGGTGTAACTTTAATAAAGCAAGTGAAAGACATGTGTAATAAGAACTTCTAGTCTCTGAAGAAAGAAATGACAGAAGTTATCAGAAGATGGAAAGATTCCCCCATGTTCTTGGATCAGTAGGATCAACAGTAAAAAAAAGCCATCCAGCCAAAATCAATCTACAGATTCAAAGAAAGCAACCTCATCCAAACTCTAACATAATTCTTTGCAAACCATGAAAGGGCAATACTAAACTTCATATGGAAGAGGAAAAAATCTAGGATATCGAAAACAGTCCTGAATTTCCAGAGGTATCACTGTCCTGGATTTCAAGCTGTGCTACAGAGCTATAGTAGCCAAACATTAGGTGATGAGAAAGTCCAAATTGAAGACCTTCATCATACCACTCACCTTGGAGCTTGAAGAACCCCACAAAAGAGGTAGAGAAATAATTGTAGCAGCCAGGTGGGCAGAGGACACCAGGAGAACATGGCCCACAGAGTCAACAAAGTTGGGCTCATAGTGGCTCACAGAGATTGAAGGGGCAGTACTGGAACCTGCATGGGTCTGTACTAGGTCCTGTCCAAATGTTTTGGGTTTTAGTTTATTGTTTTGTGGGACTCCTAACAGTGATAATTGGGGATGACTCTGACTCTATTCATTTGTTCTTGGGACCTTTAACCACTACCAGGCTGACTTGTCCAGACTTGATATGAGGTGTATACCTAGTCTTATTGTATCTTGTTAAGTTTTATTTGGTTAATATACCCTAGAGGCATGCAGGGGAAACAGGATTTTAACTGGGGAAGAGAGTGGGGGTACTTTGAGGAGTAGAAAGAATAGAAAATGCTCTGGATACATTGTATAAGAGAAGAATCAATTAAAAATATAACTTTTATTTTTTAACAAAATGTAATGAGTTTTCACATTGGTATGAAATCCATTTCTTCTTAAAACCACTAAACAAATTTCAAAGACATATGTTAAGCAACCCATACCAAGCATCCAACATCATCTAATATCAGAAGAAGGCTTATTCATACTGACTACATCTTCTTAATGTTAAACTCTTACAACCATGGTCAATAATGGTCTTAAGCTAACACCTCTAGGTTCAGTTCCTTGGAAATATTTTGCAGGAAACTGTACACTATTGTTTTGTTTGATCATTTTGGCTTTTCTAATAATTCTGAAACTTAGGGTATCACTTGAGGTTCTTAGTAATGACTTGGATGTGAAATAATATGTTTACCAAAAACAGCATTAAAAAGTTTTTTGTACCAACATAAAGAGTTTTGTATTTATTCTTTGGGGATTAAACACTAGTAAACTGAGTTAATATATAAAACAAAGGTAGACATAGAGATGAAGTTCTTTAATCTCAGCACCCAGGATTGTTAAAAAAAAAAAAAGGGTGATCTCTGTGATTTGTAGGTTAGTCTGGAACTTGTCTACAGAACAAGTTTCAGACCAACCAGGGCTATATCAAAGCAACAAAGATTTTTTTTTTTTGAGACTAGAACGAAAACAGAGTTTAAATCAAATCTCCAGATGATAATCAGAGTACAAATTGCTTTCCAAAGTCCTCAACTATAGGATCCACTTGAAGACTCTTGAACTCTTGTCAATGTCGTGTAGAGATGGAGATGCTCTATCCACCTTATCTACATCTCTCTCCAAAGGTGACTATATTTTCTTGAATGTATCATTTTAATGTTTAGTATTACTACTTTCAATTTCTTGTATTATATTCTATTTTTAAAAATCACTTAATCTAAGACCTAATCCTTGTATGATGATAAAAGATAAACAACCTTTGATTTGGTTCTGTACTTCCTATCATTCTTCATAAAGCTTAAGCTTTTTTTCTATAAGCACAGTTCAATAAAAGAATATCAAAAATCTTTTCAAGGTATTGTGGAAGATAACTTGAAATTTCAAGGTTTGCCATTCTTATATAAATACAATGTAATAATATATTCTTAAATCCAGCAAAATGGTAATAATTTCTATGACAAAACCAATAATTAGTTGTGAAAATGAAAATGGCCTTTTGTGAACTAACATTATTAATCATTAAATTTTAATGAACTCTAATGGTAGGAGACTAAATTATATTTTGATATCTTACATATAAAGAGATATTAAAAGAAACCAGAAATTGAAATAAGCATTTGATACTACAATATGCATCACAGTATTTTGAAAATTTTAACTATTAAGAACATTCTAATTGTATAAAATTTGTGATGTATTTGTTTCGTTATTCAAATAATTCTTCCTTTGTCACCATTTTCTTTATTTCTGTAAGTCACCATGCATACTCATACTTAACTTTGAGCATACTCTCTTATTCAAAGAAGTTTGTTAAAGATGGATGTATTTCTGCTCATTCTTTACAGTGATCAAGTACGGAAACCAAATTTATTCAGTATCCTTAAGTAACCATTCTTGTATAGGATGTCTCCTACTATTTATTTATTTAATTATTTATTTATTTAGTAGTGTGTGCATGGGTGTGCAGGCACTTGTTTATGGAGTCCAGGACACAACTTTCAGGTTGCCAGGCTTGTAGAGCTAATGGTTTTGCCCACTGAAACATCTTATTGGTCCTGTGTCTTGTTTTTAAGATTTGGTTATTTCCATGGTTGCAAAAATACTATTTTATTTGTTATTCAAAACTACTTCTTATATTAAAATTATTAGTTCATTTGTGTTTCACATATAACATTTAAAAGTATTTTTCTGAATCTCCGAGAGAACATTTGATTTTTTTCTTGCACAAAGAACAACTGCCTAAATAACTCAGATGTTTGCTTTTTACCTGATTTCATTTAAGTGTCATAATTAGTCATGAGACAATGTATGTAAGGTACCAATTTAGAAGCTGATATGAAACAATAGAGAATAACAGGAGTTTAATTTTTATGCATCATTTCTTCAGGAAAACACATCACGAGGGGAAATAGCTTTGAAAAAGTTCAGTGAGGGTTGCCATTTAGTTAATTAACTTAACCATTTTCATTAGCAGACACAATATTGACTTTAGAATAATGTCTCCTTAATTTCTTTCAGGCAATGAATATGCATGAGACACCATCAAAGGTAAAGTAAAAATAAAGATACTATTAGGTAAGAAATAAAAATTAGGAACTAGGAGTCAGAACAATATGAAGACGTCATTCATAATCTTATATTTGTTTGCAGCACATTGTTCTATACTTTTAAGATATGACCTTGGCATCGGCACATTATTTTAGCTGCTTAGCACAGGATTTATAATAATCTCAGTTTTATAAGAATACATTTCTAAATTTGTTAGAGAAGAATAAAACAATGCATAAACCCAGTGAACTGAATATAATTTTCTGCATCAATTGACAAGCTAGTCTTTTGCAAAACAGAGTCACTTTTTAAACCTCCTTTGGCATATTCACTTTACATGCATTTATATTAGAATAACTAAAATCAGCAGGGTAGTATTGATTTTTTGGAGGGAGAAATCTCATTAGTAAGACTGAAATAAAGTGAAGTCCATCATAACAACTGATCAACACATATGTGATAAAATTGAAATAACAACATAAAAAAAATCAAGGGAACATAATAGAGTTCTTTACTGTGATATTTGATTGTGATTTTGTTTCTAGGAGATAGAAAGATATAAAGCTTATCAAGTAATTTTAATGAATTTGAAATATGTCAATTAACATTTCATAGAGTAAAGACATTTTCTGAACCAAAACATTATTAAGCAGATTGCAAAGCAGAACCAAATAAACAGGGCTTCTGTTTATGTATTTCCGTATGTTTATATATATCCAACCCCCATAGCAGCAATCTTCATTAAGTAAGTCTGCAACAGAGTCTCAACACCAAATTCATACCTAGATCACATCATTTAGTTATACATCTGCAGGTATACATCTGTAGATATATAGATCTCTCTCTCTCTCTCTCTCTCTCTATATATATATATATATATATATATATATATATATATATATATATATATATACATATATATGTGTGTGTGTGTGTGTGTGTGATTCAATGTCCATTAGTAATAATTAAAATTCACTGTTTCTGTGTTAACTGTTAGTACCTAATTTCAATTGGGTTTCACATCAAATTTGCTAAGTCTAAAACTAAAGTCAAATGTACCATAGTAAAACAAAATAGTTAAGGGTTGATAGGTCTTGATTTAATGATCTGCTTTACCACTAACAAGCTATATGATCTCTGTGGCATAAAATAATTTCTTTAAGGCCATATATTCTTACAGACCAGAACCCATGATTTTCAGACTATCTGTATTTTATAGCTCTCTCCATCTTGTGTCATATTCATTCCAGAGCCTCATTTCATTTTGCAGTATATTGAAACTGACATCTACCCTCTCAATTTGCATTCTTCTTTAGCAGAGGGTTTATTCAGGCCATTATCACCTAGGCTGTTAAATAAAAAAAAATCTTAAACAGCTTTTTAGACCTCCAGTCACTATTAGAAATAGATCAACTTTGGCATTGCCTCCTGATTCAAAGTTCTAAAACACAACTCAGTTCCTGAAAGAGAGTCTTTCCTTTCAAGGGAAATTTTTCAGAAAAGTTTTTTTTTTTTTTTACAAGATTACAGGAAAAAGGTCAAATAATTTATTTCCATATAGAAATTCTACTGTACTTTCCCATAATGACAGAACGTATTTGTCAAAAGCAAAGCTTTCCTTCAGAAAATATTTATTGGTGAGCTGGGGATGTTTAGCATGGTGGTAGACCACTCGTTTAACATGTGTGAGGTCCTGTATCCCATGTCAAATACTACAAAGTAAATAGAATCACAGGATTTGGAACGTTAGATATCACTTAACTACCTCTAATAAATTTATGATAGAAGCAGCTAAGTGTATTATTTTAATGGAACAGAGTTGTTGTTAACAATTATTAAGGACAGCCACTTTCAGCTAGAAGATACAGAACCAAACATCTTACTGAGCATGGGGACCCCAATGGAAAAGTTAAGGCAAAGACTGTAGGAGCTTAAGGGGTTTGCAATCCCATAGGAACAACAACAATATCAGCCAACCAGACCCCACAGAGTTCCTATGGACTAAACCACCAACCAAAGAGTACACATGGAAGGACCCATGGCTCCAGCTGCATATGTAGCAGATGGCCTTGTTGGGCATCAATGGGAGAGGAGTCCCTTGGACATGTGAAGGCTCAATACCCCAGTGTAGGGGATTGTTAGAGTGCTGAGATCTGAATGGGTGGGCGGGTGGGTGCACACCTTCATAGATGCAGGGGGAGGGTGGATGAGATGGGGGTTTTGGAGGGGAAACTGGGAAGGGGGATAACATTTGAAATGTAAAATAAAATTGCTAATAATGGAAAGAGAATCTTTCACTTAGTAGTTAAAGATTTTAAAGCCTCTTTCCTATCATACTTTTCCAGTTTTGAATACTTACCTTTTTGATTTGAGAGCAATACTTCACAAATTATTTATTATCTTTTTTCATGTAATTGTGCCTTTTCTCTTGATTGTTTAAAATCATAATGGAATAGTGACTATGTAATACCTCCTTTACCACTGTGGTACAAGTAAAGTTTTGCTTTGCTCTAGTATTTTTTAAAAATAATTATCTGCAAGACCAAGGGCCTCTCCTTTCAGGTCCAGGAAGTGGGAGTGGGTGGGTTGGGAAACAGGAGGAGAGGGGAAGGTATAGGGAATTTTCAGAGAGGAAACTAGGAAAGGGGATAGCATTTGAAATGTAAATGAAGAAAATATCTAATAAAAAATCTTTAAAAAATAATTATCTGTCCTTATGACTCTTCTGTAAACCTACCCTCCTGACAATCTCATGTGATTTTATACGTGTACTTTAATGCTGTGTGAGGGCTCTCTATTACTTTGTTTTCTGTCTCTCTGAATTTTCTTTTATTTCTATATAATCCTTTATTATTATCTGCTCTGCAATAAACAAGTGTTCTTATTAATGTGTGGTGCCAATTAAAATGTTCTTTATTGTACCAAGAGTATTTGCAAATATTCACCTAAATTTAAGCATTTAACTTTCCATCCCCTTGGTGTTTTTCTAGTTTATTTATTTATATACATAAAGAAAATAGAAAATAATAAACATGAACTACATAACAGGATTTCAGGCAACTATGGACCACAAATCTCTTGACAGTACCATAAACTTCCATGAAATAGCAATATGGCAGACATATAAGCATAACTCTATGGTACTGATATTCTGAAATACAGATATATTTCACTGTTATTTAAATATATAAATTAATTGATTTACTATGGAAAGTTTAGGAAGTCAGCCAACAAACCAACTTCAAATGAACTTTCTCATTAGAAATTACTAGAAACCTTAGCATTGAAATCTTTATATTAAGATTGACAACACAAGGTATTTACCCCTTCAACTTTTGTCCTCTAAAATTGGGTCTTTTAATCTCTTTTGATATGTAAAGTTCAGTAAGAAAGTAAGCAGTGCTGTCATTTAGCAACATGATTATCTTAAACAAGGTTATTTAACCTTGGTGAACCTGGATGTTTTTGTTTTATATCTGAACAAAGGAAACTGCCCATTTTGAAGATTTTTGTGAGGCTGAAATGAGAGGATAAAAAAAAAGTATCTTGTACAGTACGTACTGGTTTGTAAACTGTTAAGTTCAAAGAAAAAGTTTTAGAAGAGGATGATGTAGCCGTTGCTCCTGATGTTTGAATCAATAAGTTAAGGACATAGATGGCAATATAACGGCATACTACATTGCTGACTATGTGATTGAGAGTATTTAACATTTACATTTTGCTACTAGTAACTACATTGCTGATGATGTTCTGACAATTAAACCATGATCATTCAACAATATTTTGTTGGGTATATTGTGTTATAAATATGAAATGAATTTCAGAATTATAACCCTCATCTTCCTGTTCCTTCATTTTTACAATAATGTGTAGAGTAGGGTTATAAGAATATTTTTCCATCAAATTTTTGATTGGTTGGTTGATTAAATAATGCAGAAATTTACATCAAAATTATACATCTAACAAAATAGAAGAGCTAACTTATAATTCATTCAGGGTCTGTTATATATGGTAGTATTAATCTATCACAAGGGAGAAAAACAACCCTGTTACTTTGTTCAGCAACATAATGTCAAATTTTAAGTAGAATTGCTTCAACTAATAATAGAAATGTGAGCCACACATGCAACTTTTGCATTGCTGAAAACATACATACAAGTAACACTGTACAGATACTATAGTTTATATTTAGGAATATATATGCACGTGCATATACATATATACATGCAATAACCATTAATGAAAAAAGAGGCCATCAATTTGGAGGAAAGTGAGAAAGGCAAGAAACATAATTAAATTGCAATATTAAAAATAATCAAGAAAAGAAAAATAGGTACAATAAATAAATATTTTAATAATGCTTTCAATTAATATAGACTGAGATATTTCATTTTATTACTATTACGCTAAGGTTTGTCCACAGGCCTTCTTGTGGTATACATGCTGGGTTTGGAACCGAGGGTCTCAGGCATTGCTAGACAATAACAATACTTCAGAGATGTATATCTCATTGCTGGAAAACATATCTCCCTTTGCACTGAGCATATTTCAAGCCCTCATATTGTAGGCTATGAATACTCTATTAGACAGCATTCATTAGCAAGGGAATCTTGGACAGTCTGTCGATGTTTCTGCTTAAAAATTGACTAAAATTTGGATATATACTAATTGTTCTTACCCATTTTTCCCTCTCAAATCAGCTTTATAAAACTATGTTACATATATCGAAGCCATGCTTTGAAAAAAGTCAAATGTGAGGATCATTGTCAAATTAAATATGGCCTCATGTTCTCCCTCACTGAAGTGATAACCTCATTATTTTAAAAACATATCTGCAAAATTTCTTGTGATCACTCAAGTCATATGTGAATATAAATCTCTGTGGAAGAAAATGTCTTTTAAAATTACATTATATGTAAAAATTATAGCTTTATCTTTGTTATATTTTGACATTTCTATGTAATAAAATTTCATTTATGGGGCAGAGCTCTTTATGAATACAGTAATAATTTTAGCTGCTATCATCTAGTTTTTCTTAACATAAATGAAAGCTAGAAAATCACTTTAAAGATGTCCTTAACTTTCATTAGGAAACAATTGCCACAAAAGATGTGACAAAAAGCTGGAATTTCAAGGGCATTCATTTTATTAAAATGAATACACTGTGTACTAAAATCTGAGAGACAGAGTCAGCTGCAGATATTTTAAATGAAAAATATGTAAGTTTGAGTTACCCATATTTTTAAGCTTCTGTAGTTTTAGCTCATACAATCTCTTCTTTGGGAAATCTGACAAAATCCACTTCAAATAAAAAAACCAGGATTTTGAAGACCTAGTTTTCCTATACTCCACACATTTTTTGAAATGTATAATCAAATTAAATCTCACAAAGTAATCTTACTTCATATCAATGAACTTACTAACCATTTCAATAATACTAAGTATAGTCTTCTATACTAATAAAAATTTAAGCTTTAAGACACCTAGAAAACAATCCTCATGCTCATAGGGCAACTATATGAAAAAAAAAATCTATGTTGTGTGCAGATTCTACCAAGGATCTAGTCACTATGCTTACTCTGACTTATGTCTTTGCACAATCTCTTTGTAATCACAAACTTGTAATTCTATTTTGGAAAATACAATATGTCAAAAATATCCAGGACTTTGACTCTAATAAATACAATATGTCAAAGATAATGGTGTGTTACTTGTATATCTAAAATTCTTAAGGCTGTAAATTCTGGCCTCCAAGCCATCTCTATCTCTAGCTTAGATGAGGCAGACTGTTAGGTCAGAAGGCCTTGTATGCTCAGGGACTTAGGCCAGTTTTCAGTCAAAAGGAACTGAAGACTTCAACTGGTCAGCTACATTGAAACTCATCCAACAGTTGTTAAAGGTCCAGTTAAATATTAAAATGGCATCTTAACTCTGACTAATAAGTAGAGCAGAGCCCTTCAGAGAGGTCCTGATGTGAGAATTCCAAACTACAACTCTCCAGATACACATACACACACACACACACACACACACACACACACACACACACACACACACAAAACCTGTAACTGAAGAAGGTCAAAAGAGGGTGTCTGATTTCCTGGAACTCAGGTTGTCAGTGGTTTACACGGCCTCAAGGATGATGGGAATCAAATATGGGTCCTCTGGGAGAGCACTCAGGACTTTTAACCACTGAAACATCTCTCCTGTGTGTGTATTTGTGTTATGCGTTATATGTATCTAATCTTAGAATATTTTGATAAGAAAATGTGATAATATCAAAAATGGTGCTGATGGTACAGTCTTTAACACAGAAGTACTACAATGTGCAGTTGCATATGAATCAGTTACTGAAAAATTACTCTGCTCTTGAAATTTTCAACATCTGAAGAAATAGAACAAGTATATGTTCAGATAAAGTTAAAAAGCAGTCTCTTATTATGAGTCATTTCTACAAAACATTCTCAAATTTTAAGTAAAGTATAATAAAGATGGATAACATTATTTGATCTTCTGATTGTATTTCACCCTCTTGCATTTGAAGCAATCAGTTCATTTTTTTGTTACTGTTGTTTTGAATGGAATTGTAAGTCTCTACAACTGCACACAGACATTAATTACAAAATCTGGCAAGCCTGCTTTTAATAAGATGATGCTTTAAAATGACAAAAAATTAAGTTTTTTAATTAATTCTATTTTGTTTCAAGGGTCACAAGCTTGCCCCAGGGTATAAATGGAGGTCAAGTGCTAACTTCTGGGAGTAAGTTCTCCCCACCATGTATAACCTAGGGATTACTCAAGTCAGTAGCCTTAATAGACAAGGACCTTTTGATAACTGAGTAATCTTGCCAGCCTAAGAATCACTCCTTGAGGTAAAAGAAAATACATCTTTCTCTAATAATGGATCATAGATTATAGGCATAATTGATTTGAAGTAGTTATTAAAATATATAATAAAGACAAACCATATGTAAGATGGTGAGTGTGGAATTACCCACCTTGTTAATGTTAACAGGGAAGGAAATAATTGGTGGTAAAAATGCAGAGGTTAATTTCACCAAAAAGAATAGCAATTAAGAAGACAGTACGAGAAAAATTAAGGAGAAGAGGTAGAGAAAACATTAAAAGAGATATGTTTTGATAGGGTGAGGTAGACACTGTAGAAGAGGTAAAGAATAAATTACAATAAAGAAATTGAGGTAAAGTACACTGTCATATGGAATAGATATGATGAATACATTCTGAAATTGACTTCTGAAAACTGCTGAGGATTGGAAATTGAGGAGTGATAAATAATATTACTATATAGTACTTTGCATTTTTGACATATATAGTGCACTGAAAATCATAAAGTAAGTTTTAAAATGATTTATAAGATCTTAACTTTCAAAAACTAAGTTAATTTTTTAGAGTTTAAACTCAATTATATAAAATATCAATGGAATCCTACACAGGGTTTTATACATGATACTCTCAGAAATTTCTGGAGTCTTATTTTTTTTCTTATTTGCTTTTCTATCAGATTCTGAAATTGTATCCTTCCAACTGAGATTTGTGCTGATAAATATTCTATATCTGAAAGATTTCAAAATGGAAAAGGATTCTCTTCTGTTGTCAAGGAAAACTGGCCTGGATAACTATGTGGGGACCTGTGTCTCTTATGCTTTTGACCTGCCTTTAAAGGAGAGTGAGCACCCTGTAATTATTCTGACAGGAAGATGATATTCAAATTCAGTAAAACTTTACCATGAAATTTCCAGAGGACTACTTGTCTAATCTACGCATACAAGACTCATTTTTTCCCATTCACTCTGTAGCTTCTTCATCTAGGAAACCCGATTTCTCTCTTGCCGTTTCATGCTCTTCTCTATGATCACATGTAATTTTGCTTATAGTCTGTGTCAAGCTCTTATTTTATAAAATAGGCTATTTATTGTGAATTACATTTTCATCCATGGTTATGGCAATATTTTATTTGGAAAATCAGAATTCAAAGGATTAGAAACAGAATAAGGTCAGGGACAAAAATAAGTCAATATTCTTTCATCCTAACATGATGTAAAATTGAAAAGCAGTAATATGGAATTCTGCTTAAACCTATATCCATAGTCACCTTATATGAAATTGTATATAAAAGGAAACAATCTTGATTCATGTCTTACCAGAGCAAGAATTTGAACTCAAACAGTTTTGATATATATGGTCTCAGGCAATATCAGTAAAGTGTGGAGAAGTGAAATATGGGAGAGAGTCACTACAAGTTATTTTATCTAGGTACTGAAGAGTGGGTTCACTGGTAAAGAACAATTGCTGCTTTTGCAGAAGACTTAAGTTCAGTTTGCAGCACTCATATACAGGTTAACAACCATCTGTATCTCTAGTTCCAGGAGATCCTTCACCCTCCTCTGGCCTCTACATCAAGGTAAACATGTGGTACACAGACATATATGTAGGTAACACAGGCCTAACTTTTTAAATATTTTACATTGTTTAGGGAGTTGTCACTGTGTACAAGTGATTGCTGCTTGGGAAATTTGGGAGATAAAGCAGACTGAAAATATTAGAGTAATCAAATCTGGTGAATAAGGGGGTTATGTTACATATCAAATGCTGTTATCAAAGGAGTAACATTTCCCCTGCATTTCTGCTGTGCTTCCAGAATAAGCAGAGAATTTCCTAATGATAAGCAGAGAATTTCCTAATGAAGGAAAGCAAGCACTGGTAGTTGGAATTGAAACACTTTATACAAAATTGTTAAGTGCTGAGGAGATATGGACTGAACACCAATGACATAATATTTGCCGTAGCATTTAATAAACTTTACCTTACATGATCTCAACAGCCTACCACCAACATTTTAAATACACTAGCACCTTCTGATACTTTACTGTTAAGCTTGACAGACTAAAAGTTCAGGTCCATACTATGTATTGGGCATGAGCTGGTTTATGTTTCCCAATTTTTCTGCAGTCATCTATCAATTATCTATATATTACTCTCATTTTTCTTTGGGATAATATTCACCTTGCTACCTTCATAGTATTTCAGTCACAGAGCTACTTTCCATTTAGGTATTATGTTCATACTCAGGCCAATGAGTTTCTGAGTGCTCTTTCCAATATGTGCTGGGAAAGAAGCATATAAAGAGACAGGTCTTCAAAAGTAAGTTTTCCGATGTGGGCTTTAAAATTGTTCCAGGGAAGTTTTGCATAATAAAAAATACAATGAAGATGGCAGGCTAAAATGGCAAAGCAGAATTCTCTCCCCTATCCACCCCCCAAAATGAAAAGTAATTGAATAAGGGTTTTTATGATTCTCATATTTTTTAAAAAAGCAAATTTGTTTTTTTTAAAAATTAGAATTATATTATATATGAAACAGGTGGAAACTCAGGCTACTTTAAAATAATCCACTTGATCTTATTTAAGCCATAGAGTCTCTTGGCTAAGGTTAAGAAAATAATAGCTCCTTGGTATTTTTCTTCAACACCTATCAGCCACACTTTAATGTTATAATAAAAATTTACATGGATCAGTAAAAATTCAATTCTTTTCAGAAAGAAATGATTTTTAAATTGCACTTTTGGATTTAGAGCTTTGAAAATCCAAAGTCTTGGAGAGGAACATGGAGTGAAAAGGTTAATCTAATAGTACCTGCTGTGCCTGCATTGGCAAACAGAATGAAACAACACAGATGGTGGCATTTGCCTGGGAATTTAATCCAGGGGCGTCCTCTCCAAGCTTCATAAATTACAATGGAATTTCTGTCTATTCCAAAAGATATGGATGTAGGTTTTTTGCTGTACCATTAAAACTACCAGAGTAATCATTATACCATGAATCAATCAAAAGTCGCTGTTAAATAATACTTTAGTATGTATGTTATTCTTCCTTTTTGTATTAGAAATAATTTTTTTTTCTGAAAAGCATATGCTGGAGTCATTTGTTGTTCTTCTTTTAATAAGTAAGTGTATTTAGAGTACTGTCCAATACAGTAAATGTTAGTTAGCAGTGCTTAAAACAATTAAGATTCTCTAGTTCTCCCAAGGAGTGATCCCCCCAAATAGTATTGAATTAAAATTTCCCCTGAGCTTTCTGGTACAGGTATAATATAGATGTATATGTACATAAATGAAAAAATGGGATACTGATGACATAAATAATGATGCAAATTAATCACTTGTCAGGCATGAAATACAAAGCAATGGTTGATCATAAGAAGACAAGTATAGCTAGGGGGTTGACCATAACAAAGGACCAGATTAATTTTGTTTGGAGGTGCAGAGCAGGTTTTATATAAAATTTTAAGGTGAAAATTGGAGAATTGTAGTATAAGAGAGGAAGGAGGTAGAGGCATACTGGTAGCCAGGAGATGGAAAACAAGGAAATATTCAGAACCTATAGGGGGAAATAAGTGGTATCCTTTGGAGAGGAGCCTAGAAGTTTATTGTAGAGGATCTGGAAATACCTAAATTCAGAGAAATATACTCTGGAACTAATGCCCTAGTTGAATGAACCCACAGCATTTCCCAGATTGCCTATTCCAGGATAACCATCTCAATAATAACAAATACTGTGTTTATGGCTTTATAACACAAATAGCATAGAAATAATACATCAGAAGCAGAGTAAGGTAGAAGCTTGTACAATTTTTCAAAGTCACGTTTGTCTCTTTCATGATTAATATAAGGACCCTGAGTCTTATGAAGTATAAGTCAATGACAATGTCAAGTTTCAAGGCCACAGATACTATCAAGAACAACAAACAAAATCGAACCTGTTGCTTTAGGATTTTGACATATTCTGGCAAAATATTCTATTTTATTTAAAATTCTGTATGAATATTAAAATATTAATAATACCTAGTTCTTATCATTTATGTAAAAACACAGATCTAAACTTCTTATTTTTATATCTCAACTATTCTATTATTATAGTGCCATTTTCTACCTATTTCTAGGTGACAAGTACTGGAGACTTTTATTTAGAAACTGTTGATTAAACCTACCTCCCAGATTAATGCTTTTAAAGTGTGTCTTCTTATTTGTATTCTGGCCAGGCCATCTATCTATCTGTCTTTGGCTGGTAGAACAGAGAAAGTATGATGTAAGAAGCCTGGCAAGTGTTTGAACATTGATGTGTCTTCCTTGGGAACATTTTTTAAAGGACTCTCACCACCAAGCTGTAAGGAAGCCAAAGGAGCCATGTGGAGAAGAGCATCTGAAAACAAACTGAAGCTGATGGCCAAGAGTCCCAGCTGAGCTGTCTGTAGATGCCAGGACCAACTACCAGTCATGCGAATATGGACATGTTGGACATTCCTCTTTCCCTAGTCCCCTGGTTGTCATCAAATGAAGCAGACAAAAGCCATGATCAAATCTCAGAGTGTCATTAAGCAGTGATTGTTTAATCTACTAATTTTGCATCAGGCAGAGCAATAATTTGTAGAAATACTCAGAAATATTTCAATTGTGGAAGCTTTGAAGAATATTTTTGTTCTTTGAAATATGTAACACATATTTTCTATGCCAGACTAATACTCATTATTGGTTCCTCTTACCTTACACTGTTGCTCTTCCTTTTTCCAGTTTGTATGTGAATACAGATGGTACATTCTGATATTTCATTAGTTTTTTCTCAGAAATTAAAAAAAGATACCATCACTGCTATACTCACATTTTAACTGGCACAAAATTATAGATTAACAATTATGGTGGGGTGAGGGCATCCTCTTGGAGACAGGGGAAGGAGGAATGGAGTGAGGAACTGTGGGAAGGGGAACTGGGAAGGGGGGGCAATGACTTGACTGTAAATAAATAAAATAATTTAAAAATTCTATTTGACACAATTTCCCATTGTCAAATTATTTCTTTACAAATACTTTACAGTTGACAGGATTGTGAACATAGCTCTCTCTTGTGAGTCTATGCCAATGCCTGGCAAATATAGAAGTGGATGCTCACAGTCATCTATTGGATGGAACACAGAGCCCCTAATGTAGGAGCTAGACAAAGTACCCAAGGAGCTAAAGGGGTCTGCAACCCTATAGGAGGAACAGCAATATGAACCAACCAGTAGCCCCCAGAGCTGTGCCTCTAGTTGCATATGTAGCAGAGGATGGCCTAGTGGGCCATCAATGGGAGGAGAGGCCCTTGGTATTGTGAAGATCATATGCCCCAGTACAGGGGAGTGCCAGGGCCAGGAAGCAGGAGTGGGTGGGTTGGGGAGCAGGGTGGGGGAAGGTTATAGGGGCTTTGGGAATAGCATTTGAAATGCAAATGAAGAAAATATCTAATAAAAAAGAAAAAAAGAAAAAAAATAAACTCAGATTCTATACCTTTGATTAGGATTTTAGAGTTCCTTGTTACCATAATCTTTTGCAATTATCTACCTTTTATGATAAGCTAAGCAAGCAAAATTGCAGTGGACAGAATATACAATTAAATGTATTTATCTAATGTAAAACATGTAAAGCATTGGCTACCTCCCTTTATATTTTAGTGAAGAGAGTATAAAGATTCACAAAATTATGAATTGTTGATGTTGTTCATGTCTGTCTTCCTGAACTTGAAGATAAGACTATGTTGCTGAAACCATTACATACTTTGGACACAGACTTGGAAGAATAAAGATGATACTGATTTAGAGGTCTCCTCCCTGGTGTCTATCTCCCAGAATAGTATTTGAAGGTGCTCTATAAGCTGCCAACAGAGAAAAGTAATCAATAGTCCTATCCAGCTGTGATGCTTGTAAACCATAATAATGACCAGCACAACAAGATATCCCTAAGCGCGTCCAATAGTGGTGCTTGGAGGGAACTAACAGCTATATAATTAGACTTTGGACAAGCCCTTCTTAATGGAAACACTCATGTCTAATACTGTAAACCTAGCCCACTATGAAAGTTCATGGGAAAATGGAACTTAGAGTTAAATTTGTTAATACCACGTTCTTTTTCTTTTCCTTTTTAAAAATTTATTTATTTATTTATTTGTTTGTTTTAAACTCCAGATTTTATTCCCCTCTGGTACACCCTCCAACTTTCTACATCCCATACCTTCTGCCTGCTCTCCTGTCTCCACGAGGATGTCCCCAATCTCCACTCCCACCCCAGCAGACCTCTAAACTCCCTGGGGCTTCCAGTCTCTTGAGGGTTAGGTGCATCCTCTCTGACTAAATCCAGACCCAACAGTCCTCTCCTGTATGTGAGTTGGGGGCCTCATATCAGCTGGTGTATGATGCCTGGTTGGTGGTCCAATGTTTGAAAGATCTCAGGAGTCCCAGTTAATTGAGACTGTTGGTCCTCCTCCTCAGCTTCTTCCAGCTTTCCCCTAATTCAACCACAGGGCTAAGCAGCTTCTGTCCATTGGTTGGGTGCAAATATCTCCATCAGTAGTAATGTCAGGCCTTGTGGCCTCCCCTTGAGCTGGATCCCACTTATGGCCTGTCGCTGGACCTTTTATTCTTCAGGCTCCTCTCCATTTCCATCCCTGCAGTTCTCTCAGAGAGGAACAATTATGGGTCATATAGGTCATACAGATGAGAAAATTCTACATTTACAACTCAGGTCTTAAAGAGGTGTTTCAATATTTTTTGCAGTCTTTACACTTGTTCATGATTCCACATTAAGAATTATTTTTGACCACTGTGGAGATGTCTTAGGAGGTAAGAATACTTTCTATACAAGCCTGAAGACCAGAGTTGGAGTGCCTAGCATTCATGTAAAAAGATGTATATCAACCAAACTTACACTTTGGAAAAAAGAACATCTTCTACCAATGGTGTTGTGGAAAATGGGCGTATATGTGGAGTGGAATGAAAGTACACCTTTGTCTCTTATCTTTTGCATCTTGAAACATGTCAAAGAACTCAGTGTAAAATCTGAAACTTAGAATGTACTAGAGAAAATCTAAAGTGTATGTTATAACATACAGACATTGATCCAAGGTCTTTCTAACTAGAAGACTTAAGTGGTTTAATAAACAGGCCCACCAATTGACCGGTAGGACTTCATGAAACTTAAAAGCTCTGAACAATGAGGGAAAGCATAAACGGAGTTAAGAGGTAACTCATAGAAAGGGAGATTATTTTTTTCTCTATATACAACTAAAAGAGAATTACTATCTTGAATGTTCAGGGAACAGAAGAATAAAACAAAAACCCCAATCTATCAAACAACAACAACAGCAACAAAACAAGCATCAAGAAATCAATAAATCACTCATTAAATAGACCACAGACATCAATGGAGAAACCTCAAAAATATGTTTAATAAGTGCTATAACAAATATAAAATATGATTAGCTATCAGGGAAATGCAACTTAAAACTATCTTGAGACTCCATCTCTCCATAACCAGAAAACAAATGGTAGCATAGATATAGGGAAAGAGGAACATTCATTAACTACTGGTGTGAATGTAAATGGGTGCAGATTCCATAAAATGAGTGTGGATTTTCCTAAACAATCTATAAATAGAGCTATCATATGACTTTGTTCTAAAATTCTATAGCAAATAGCTAATGACCCTTTTAATACAAAATTACTTGTACATCTATGTTTATTACTGCTACTCTATTCACAATAGCTTGGAAAATGGAATTAGTCAAGCTTTCCATCAATTTATGAAAGGATTATGGAGATGTGGTATCTATACACAATGAAATTTTGTTTGGCTGTAAGAACAATTAACTCAATATATTCAAAGGTAAATGTATCAAGATGGATAAATTATACTGGGTGAGGTTACTGAGGCACAGAAAAGAAAAATGCCATATGTTTTCTCTTATATCTAGAAATTATTTGGCCTCTCTAATTTGGTGTGTTCAACTTGGAGTACCTGGAGAATCCAGGAATCTATAAAGCAGCCATTTAGAGTAATTATTTTTTGTTTTTTGTTTTTATTTTTCGAGACAGTATAAAGGAATGTACACTACGCAGCGATCAAAAGCTGCTCCCAGAATCCATGTTTGTTTATTTGTTTGTTATTTGTTTTTTATTGTGCCAGGGGCTTTATCTCTCCTTGTTCTCCTTGTTAGTTGTTAATTAAGTAGGTCCCAGGGACACCTCTTCTAAACATCACAAGCTCATTTCATTTTGTTTCCCACCAGAAACAGAACATAAGATACTATTGCTGAAGATATCACACACCTTGTACTCAAGCTGTAAGAACCCAGGCTCTAACTGAGCTAGATGTTTACTCACTGACAGCTTTCATCGTCTCATAAAATGCTATGAGTCTGTTAGGGGAGAAAAGCTATCAATGAGGATGGCTAGCTGTAAGAGCATAGCCCCTAAGGAGAAGAGAATACTGTATTTAGTAAATTGATTCTGCAAGTACCAAATTACCTTTAAGTTTACAGCCATAGACACAGGCTACTTAACCAGAAATGTTTATCTTTACAATGAATAGTGGTGAATGCAGAGTTTCATGGCTGTAGAGGATGCTTAGAATAAATGATGAATGAGTCCTTAACTGTAAACAAGATATTTCTACCATCTACTTTAAGGTTCAGGGAACACTATAGAAGAGGGCAGAACGAATTTAAGAGCCAAAAGATTGGGTGAAAGGATAATAAGTGTTATGTCTTGAGTAAGAACCACTGATTGCAATCATGAACTTAGAGCAATTGTGGATGCCTGCACTGGGCCTAATCATCAAAAGCTGAGGAGGGATGGAGAAAGGCATCAGGAAATTCTACTGTAGAACTCTTGCTACAGATAAATTCAAGGAAAAAAGGAATACGTCTTTAACTGTCTATCCACTAATTACACAGAAATATAGCAGTCATATAGATAGTACTGGATCATCAAATAAATAGATCACAAAGGAAATCCAAAAGTTACTAATCTGAGAAAGAGGCATGTGGTGACAAAGGCATATCAATAGCTCTAGAAGATATGCAAGAAGAAAGTAATCATAATATATCATGTGTTATTAGGCAGAAATATACATCATCAAATAAAAATATTTTGTAAAATCTGGGCAAAGCTACACATAACTGTAGTCCCAGCACTTAGAGGTAGAGACAGGTAGATTCTGGGAACTCTATGTCCATCTAACATACCTCAAACCACAAGATTCTAGTTCATGGAGAGAGTCTATATCAAGAGTTAAAAAGCAGAAAAATAAAGCAAACATCTATTCTTCAATGTGTAGTCAGTATGGAAACTTTGAAATGTAGCAACACACTAAAATTTAGTTACTAAACATATTCACCCCATTCCTCAGATAAATTATTCAAATATAAGACTATGTAGCCAGGTAGGACTTTTGATAAGAAAAGTATAAAGATCTTCATTTTCTCAGTCATTGAAATGTAGAGTTCCCTTTTCTATAGTGCCTAAGTCTGTAATCTGATAAAACTAAAAGACAGTATAATCAGCTATATTTGCAATATGTGTAGTCTGATTAATGTCCATATTTACCTTCCTAACACATCCATAAATGCAAGTATCTGACTTGTTTAGAACACTATTATCAGTATAATACAATCTTGAAGACTAATAACAAATGCTGAATGTATACATTGTTGGTACATTCCTTGAATTTGTCATGGACTATCTTCAAGAATATAGGAAACCATGAGGACTGATATATTTTGGTGCTGATACAATGCTAATACTAGAAGATAGTTAGGATCAGCTACATCTAAGAAACTAGGAATATATTTTCTTTAAATATTGTACTTTTGATATAATTAAGCACCTAGGTTACAGAGTATGGAAGACTACACAGAAGATTTCTCTGTATGCATATACTATTATCAAATGGCAGAGCTTATTAACCTAACCATTAGATCTGGGCTGGCCTTGTGACTTACTTTCCAACAACTTTCATTAATTATGGCAGTGAGACAAATCCTAGCATAAGTCACAAAAGTCCATATCCATTTTTGATTCATGGAAATAGAAAGAGGGAATTGTGTTGGAAGACGAGATAACACATGAAGCACAGCTAAATTATCATAGTTAAGTTCTTCATACATAAGCTCACACTGAGCAAATAAAGGCAGCTTAACTTTTTGATCCAGAGATCATGTAAAACTCTTGGTTATCATTTTAAGGGAGTGTTTTAAAGCAATTTGCTATATAATATCATTACAGTTTTTATGATAACATAGTTTAAACTGATGACTTGAAGTCCAGATACTAGAACTTGCCAGGTTGAGAAGTTTCTAATAACTTTAGAATTCTACATCTACATTTTTGTTATAATGAGTAAACGAAATTTATGATTGTCTTCTGTGAAGATAACCCATACAAAAGCTCATTGCAATCTAATGTGGCAAACACAAAAATGAACTTTATATTATCCTTATTATAAGATGTAATAATACTATTTTCTGACTACTTGGTCTATATATCAACTATTGTCAAAAAGACTGAATGAGGGGAAAATGTACTGACACAATCAACTTCTTTAGCTGTTTAGTTTGTGGTCTAAACTTCTGGGCTAAATTGATGCAGAAAGATGTTTTGAAGGAATTTCCAGGAACAACGTGAGTAGTAGTCAACCTCATACAATATATAATAAAGAAGTGGAAGCAAATAAAATGGGTTGCAGTAAACAAGTTATGTGGGGGAATGTATCAACTCCCAATAGTGTTTCAAAGGTAATAAATCAGTATAGTATTTTCAAGACATCAGTTAAAATTTACTATGTATCTTCTGGTGGTTGTTTAGTCGTGCTTCATTCATAGCAAGAGAGAAAAAAAGCCTTTCCATCATCTCAGAATAAACCATCTACAACTTCTGTGGTATAGAAATGTTGGTATACTCCTATATACACACTTGACAACTAGTGTTCATATTATTTAAAAAGTAATTCAAAGCCAAGTGTGGAAGAGTACACACCTTTAAGCCTAGAACTCTGGAGGCAGGGTCAATTAGATCTCTGAGATGGAAGTTAGCCTGGTCTATATACATAGCAAGTTCCAGGTCAGCCAGGGTTTTCTAGTAAGACTTTGTCTCAAGGAAATGGACCAAACTTCATCATGTCACATCTGGAAAAACGCTAGGATGGCAGAAATCTCAAATGTCCCACAAGAGCCACTGCATCAAGAGCCAGATTTTAATGGGGCTTGGGGTGCTTTTTTTTATGAGTAGTGAGCTTGAGAAATTCCATTTCTATGTGATGATGTGTCCTCTCTTGTTTATTACTGGTGGTGAAATTTTATGATGCCTGTCTTGTAATAATAGTTACAATTTAGCTACTTCATAATATTTAATAAAGTATTACAGTGAATGCTGTATCTTTAGTTCCCCATTGCATTCTGGAAATGTACAAACAAGACTTATGTGCTGCCATTATGCAAATGAGGACATGGGGACACAAAAGAGATTTGAATTACTTGTCTGGAGTTAGTGAGTGGATAAATAGGGACTGGACTGAATTACTAATTGAAAATTTTGTGATCTTTCCAATATTAAAATTGAATGTCGACGGTAAAAATTGGAATGGGAATGGCTATTATAGAAACCAGCAAATTATTTGAAGTCACATTCAAATTAAGTGGGAAATTGGGTACTAGTAGTACCTTTTTTTTTTCTTTTTTTAAAAGGTGATCCTCCACAAACACAGCAAATAGAATATAAACTATTTCAACCACTATGGCAATCAGTAGGGAAGTTCCTAGTCTATCTCAAAAAGACCTATACCGTGATATGGCAAAGCCACTTCTTGATATTCACCCCAAAGACTCCAAGTCAACATATCACTGAGATTCTTGCACATTAGTTTTTATTACAGAACTATTCACAGTACCTCAGTTATTGGACCAAACTAGGTGTCCAATAACAGAAAAATAAGTAAAGAGTGTTATTTTTCTACATGTTTCTCTCTGTCTCTGTCTCTCTCTATGTGTGTCTCTATTCCTGCCTGTCTCTCTCCATGTGTGGGTGTTCATCACACATATAATCTATCTATCTATCTATCTATCTATCTATCTATCTATCTATCTATCTATCTAATATATAAAATTATTTTATATATTTACATATAATTATGGGAATACATATTTTAATTTACATATATGCTTATTTAGTGCTAGATTTTAGATATTTATATAATGTGTGTATGTAACTTATATGTAAAACTGTTTAGGAGAATCCAAATTACCATAGTAGTTTGAATGAAATTTCTTCCCAGTAGTCTTTAGCTTTGGAACACTTAACACTTGGTTGCTAGTTGGAGCCTTTAAAGAGGAAGTAAGTAGCTGCAGGTGGGATTGGAGAATAAAAGCCTGACACAATTTCCAGCTCCTTTTCCTGTTCATGTTGTGGGTTGAGGTGTGCACTCTCAGTTTCCTGTTCCTGCTGCTTTGCTTCCTGCATATGGTGATGCTGTCCCTGCCATTATGAACTTTAATCCCTAGGAGTTCTGTAAGTTGCTATGATCATCATGATTTGTCAGAGCAACAGAAAATTTACTAATACAAATAATATTTGAAAGACTATTCAATGGAAAAATAAAAGGGAAAATATAGGGGTTAAAATACCTCAAATATATTAGATACTTCTACGAAAATGTGCTCCACAGTGACTGAGAAGAAACTCTGATCCTTCACTAAAACTAGAAGTTATTATTTAGTTGTATCACATTTGATTTTCAATACAAATGATTGGAAATGTTAATTAGAGTATCTTCCCTTGTTATTTTAGTACTTAAAATAGTTTTCACCCACTCACAATGTAATATTTTAACTATAGTTTTTAAATATTATCCCCTCTGTTTTATGGATAGCTATTATTGATTTCCAATAACTGGGCATCTACCTAACAATAGAAACTTATTTTCTTTCTCCTTTCATCAGCATATCAAGTGTTTTAGGAGGAAGCAACATATCACCCATGAAAAATAACAAGCAAGTGATATAAAATTAATTACTACATTTGACAAGGATGTGGAAAAGCAGAAAAAAATAGCAAAAATGATTTCCATGATAATCACTTAAACTGTAATTGAATTGCAGAAATTTCACTCTTTTTTCAAAGCCTAAATAAGTCCAAGCATTACTATCTGATTCAAAATATTGATATTCTTCACACTAGAAAAAGAATATGTTAACTTTCTAAGAATTGTCTTTTTAGCCTGTATAGAATATATAGTCATCAATAGGTTGCCTACATATTGCAACTATAAAGACAAATGAAGTTTCTTGAAATATCCTTGTAGTGACTTTGGTATCTGGTCCACCAGTTTTCCCTCACACTTGATCAACCATGCCGAAGACAAATTAAGTCTTTCCAATGTTAACTGAAAATGCTCACAAATCAGAATGGCATCATTCTACTCAAATGATTTGACTTGCACAGCAAACAAAGAAAGTCTCTGAAGTCTGATAATTAGTTTTAATGTCAGCAAGCAGATTCAAAGGCAGCACAGCAAAATTTCCTCAATCAGGCTCTGATCAGCCCCTTCAGAAGCTCCACAGTACACTTGCCTTGAACTATATAAGGGGGATAAATGAGGGCAATGCTGCTGCTGGCATTCAACTTACTCACAGATAATCTAGCTCATCCTTCTCAGCTGACACGAGACAGAAATAACATCAAAGGGTGATAAACTCTTTCCTGAAAACCAGGGGTTCCATGGTTCATTGGCCACAGGCCCAATCTATCAATCCATTTTCTACACAATAAAAGGTAAGAATCCCATCACAGATCTGTTATAAGCCCAGGCAGGTGGTCTATGACAAAAATGAAATACATCAGCTGGTCAGTGTTCACTATCCCTTTTTCTCCAGTTTGAAGTACCAGGGGTCAGCTAACATGCATATAACAGTCAGAATTTAGTATTAAATTCTTTTTGGTACATAAATAAACTTACATATCTTGATGTAAAAGTATAAAGAATTCACTGAAATATTCATTTTTGATATGATTCTGACCTTTCATAAAAATAGCTCTGTTATTATATTTCCACATTACATATTAGCTTTGCAGGTGATATAATGAAACTAGGATAAAATTTACAATCTATATCCTTAAATATGCCCTTTAATTTTCTTTCCTTATTCACGCTGTTTAAGTAGTCAGTATATGAAAACCGCCATTCAATTCAATATTATTGAATTATTAAGCAGTAAGGAAGCACCTTCTAGTTATAGGGTGTATGTCATATAATCTAGTCAGAAAAGATCCTGCAGAAACAAAATAAGAAAATCATTGTGTGTTGGAAAAATCCTTTTCTATTGTAATCTTTTCTACTGTCTCAAATTCACTGCCATAGGGCAAATGTGTTTGTGCTAATAATGGACTTTTAAAATGTTATACTGAAAGTCAAGAATTATGAAAAATTTCTCCTCAATTTTTTTTTACCATAATACATTTTCTTGTTTAATTTCAATGTTAGGAGAAAAGCATGTTTGCCAAGAATAATCAAATCTGTTTTTACTGGAAATTAGCTTACCTTTTAAATAAAGTATCAGCCATAGGAAAGTTGAAGAATACATTTTCATATTGGATGCAGTCTTAGCATTCACACAGTGACAAAAGGAAATGTTTTATATGTAAAGAAATCCTAGCACAAATTTCAGTGTTATACAATATGGACTGAGCTTTTTATGTATAACTTTAAAACAGCATTGTCTTGAACCAATTATATTAGCTGAAAATCCCTAATAAATAATATCTGGAACCAAGGTAACTTTGAAAAAAATCATTCTATCAACATCAATACTGTAGGGAAGAGATAGATAACAAGGCCTGGATTCCTGAGTTAGAACCAGTCTAATGAATCAATTGTAAAGATATTCAAGAGTCAAAGCTAAAATAAGATAGGTTCATAGATTAAAAAGTGAAAGTGTTGGTGAATAAATACAATATTGTTTGTTTAGGCTTATTAAAAGTGAACAGAAAAGCTCAATATTTTCCAGTTCCTTTCACCTGACATGCTGGTTGTTAAACATTTTTTTTTTTTTTACGTCAAGTTCATTAGAATGTCATTTCTATTAGGGCCATTTTGTTGTTTAAGTGAGCCAAATACTTGTCACATCCAGCCATTGCATTCCTAATTCAGGTTTCTCTTCAAGAGCCATAGTTACTACTATTTGATGAAGTTATTTCAGCCAGGATGATGTGCTTCATTTCCGAGCTTTAATATTATTAAAAACACTTGTAGTTTTAAAATTAAATGTATTGTTCAATTAAATTGTGCCAGGTTCTCTGCTACTCATTGCACATGTACTGATTCCTCTTTAAGCTGACAAATCTATATCTGTTGCTGTTTGAGTTTTGAAGTGAAATAAATAAAGTATGGCTTAGAAATGTTTGAAGCCATATAGATGATAATCTCTGGAACACATAATGTAATCAGTAATTATTAATGACCACAGAAAACTGGTTTTTCATCAACCTTATTCATTTTTTCTTTATAAATTATCTGATCTATATTCTTATTATTCAAAATCCCAATAGTTTGGAAAATAGAAAGGGATATATTCTTATAAATTTACATCACTTACAGAGTGACTAATTTTGCAATAATGACAATCATATTTCTTGAACAGACCAATCTTGTCAAGATCATTGAAATGTCAAGAAGGTAGATAGCACTGCTGGTTGTAATAGCATTAGCAGTGATTATAATTACAATTATTGAGCACTGTGATGGACCATCTATAAGAGCCTGATATTTAGAGGGTGATATTCTATATACCCTTTATTATTAAAAGTGGGTAATCAAAAGAAGGGAAAGGGACTGTTAAAATTGTAATGGGAGAACAGGCAAAAGTGAGAACATTAAGGCAATTTGAGATATACTCTAGTCTATCACTTGTGTACATATTAATAGGAGGCAAAGTCAAGGACAGTTATATTATAAACACTAAATTAACACTCCATTCACCCAACTTTCATCTTCAACCTATTTAGCAACTATAAATTAGAGATATGAATATTTATAATGCCAAGTCCCATAAAATTATGCATGTCCTTTAAATAACACAAGGGTAGGGAAAGATAATGATATGCTTAGAACAGCATGTGATACATAGTCACTCATTAGATAGTTGAATGAATAAATAAACGAACTCATGAAACTTAACTACATAAAGAAACATTCCAGGTGATGGATTTCAGAAACCATCAGACTATATGCCCACTGACTAAGTAGACATCACTTTCTGGCATAATATCATTTCAGTTTATAGGTTTATAAAATAAAGGACTGGGTGAATATTGCAACAAATATGCTTTATCAGGCAATATCATGAGTACATCAGATATGCTTTATCAGGCAATATCGTGAGTATATCAGATATGCTTTATCAGGCAATATCATGAGTACATCAGATATCATATGGAGTAACCTAGCCCCTGCTATTACCTATATTTCAATGAATTACTTCTTTTCTTTTATAGTATATATTATAAAGCCCTTTCTTGGATCCCAATACACTAGTAAGCATGGTAATAGCTCCAGTGAAATGTTTTCTTCTATAGTTATAAAATTTGTAGTGGGGTAAATACTGAATTATCTCTAATAATGCTTCTATTATTCACCATACTGTGACAGAAAATTGACTGGTGCACTATTCATAATTTAGCAAGAAGTGGAATAGCCAAGCATTTGTTTTATATCATTTTCTACATTTGCTTTCTACATTTGTAGTAATGTCTACTAATGACTGACATTACATTGCAAATATACCTGAAAAGATACCAATAATTCATTCAACTAACATAAATGAAAAGAGCACTGTTAAATTGTTTATTCCTTGGATATTTAGAAATAATATGATTAGAAGTTAATCCAAAATGAACCAAATTTCTGGAAATTTAGAAACAGTTACTAGAGAGTACTGTAGAAAATGTTCTGGTTGAAGAATTGAATTATACATTTACTTTCATGGTTTTATTTTGTGATTTCATTGAAGAGTAATTTCAGCACTATTACAAAATTACTTTTATGCTAAGCTTGAAGATACATGGTTTTCAACCTAATTTATTTCTGGGTAAAGTAAATCAGATTTTCTAGGAAGATTCACTCAACTAAAATTCACTTTGCAGTACAATTTTTAACTGAGTCTGTAAAATGATTCAGTCTCAGTATGTCACTTTATACTGCCATGGCACTCAAAAAGTTAAAACGGTAATATAAGTATCTGTGAATGGAAAAAAAGTGAAACAAAATTTAATTTTATGAAATGCAGTCAGATTTGTTATGATTATTAGAAAATAGAATGTAGTGCATGTAAAGTTGCCTAAAATAAAGAGTAGTAAATATAAAACTATGTATATGTTTTCTATATTACACAATAGTAAATGTTTTACAGTAGAGATGCACTAGGATATAATTGTCAAACATAGCATCTGGTTCTCCACAAAGAAGCATTTTATGGTTTATTTAAAAGAATTTTAATCCTTGTCTTCATCAATAAAACAACAACCTAATAAAATGAGAATTCCTATATTTTCTTTGATTTTAGAATATTATATACAGGAAAAACAATAGGGTTTGTTGTTGGTAAACAACAAAAAATGGCTAAAGAGTGGTATTATTCTTGGAGACACTTATCTTTCAACTAAAAAGTCACAAAATCTTCCCAGAAGCTAGTATCTTAATCTGGAAATTGTGTAACTTAGCTTCATGAAGTTATTTCCACCTGACTAATCTGAAACCTACAAAGTTAAGAAAGATCCACATATTTGCTTTTTTATTTAAAGAAAGGTAAGACATAATATGATTCAAACATTATGTTGGATTCAAATGTGCTGAACATAATAGGATACCAAAGATAATCCTTACATCACTTGTAAAAAGAAAAGTGAAAAATGAGGGGAGACATGAAGTGACAAGGATATGAAAAATAGATGAAACAATATAGCGAGATGTGGAGAGTAGACTAGCATGTTCTATAAACAATATCCAGGTAGAAATGACATCATCCATATATGTATCTTTGGACATGGAAATATTCCAATTCATAAGCAAAGATTTGCAAATAAAAAAAACAAAGGTAATGTAAGAAGTAGACACAGCAAGAAGGATGTAAGTTGTAGAAGTGATAAACCCTTTAGTTTCACCATCCACAAAGCTGCAAGATTTTGTACCTCATATTTCCTATAATTACAATTTTCTGTTCCTTTTTGTGATATCAAGGTGTACTAGGTATTATATAACATTTGGAATATTTATCCTCCTTTGACTTTTCCTATACTAAAGATTTTCTTTGTATGATTATGCAACTACAAATTTTAAATTACTAATATATCACATTAACTGCAACTGTCTATGTTTAAATGGACATTTTGAAATTGTTAACAAAGAAAACATTATTTTTCATTGAGAAATCACCCTTCAGAAAAATGTTTTACTATTATCTGTCACATAAATGAGAGGCAATATGATATCTCAAAATAAATGATTTTTAAAATAATATCTACTTCTTGAATTAGAGTTCTAAACAAGATTTTTTATTGTAATATCAGAAAAATGATACTTTTATGAGCTTCTACATAGTTTATCAGTCATGGAAATGATCTCTACAAGACCTTCAGCATGGTAAATTTTAGAATACAATAAATAACCTGCGGTTTCAATTATTTTCTTCCTCATACCTCTCTATTTGGTTAGGTGCTGATGAAACAAGCACATTTTAGAGGTAATTGTACCACTTTGGAAGAAAACCTTTTTGTGTTACATGAAAATTACAGTTCTTCAGTATCTTCTTGGAACATATTTGGTCCTAGTTTTCAGGATCACAATTTCCTGTACATTTTGGATGGAAAAAGGTTAACATGTCTGAACTGTACAAATAACATAGTAGAATTGTTGCCAAAAGTGAAGGAGAAGCCTAAGAACATCTTTAAAGGTTAAAAGCATATGTGGAGGATACATTTAAAGGAGCAGCTTCATTATGTAAGGGAACAGACATACTAGCAGATGCAGATAGAGAAGAGACCACAATGAGTAGAGCCTGGAAGTAGGCTAAAATTGAGAGTCTTCTAACATGCAGCTAGAGACACGAGCTCTGGGGGTACTGGTTAGTTCATATTGTTGTTTCACCTACAGGGTTGCAGCCCCCTTCAGCTCCTTGGGTACTTTCTCTCGCTCCTCCATTGGGGGCCCTGTGAGCATCCACTTCTGTGTTTGCCAGGCACTGGCATAGCCTCACAAGAGGCCGCTATATCAGGGTCCCTTGAGCAGAATATTGCTGGCATGTGCATTAGTATCTGGGTTTGGTGGCTGACAGGGTCGGGGGGAGGGTATAGGGAACTTTTGGGTTAGCATTTGAAATGTAAATAAAGAAAATATCTAATAAAAAAGAAAGAGCAAATGAAAAAATGAAATGGAAAAAAAATTATTCCCTATGGAAGTTGTTCGATGCCTGTCATCTTCTTTGAAGTGATATGGGAGTACTGACAAGAGTAGAAATGTATCATTGTCAAAGAGGGAGGGGATTAATTTAATAAAATATCTTTAAATGCCATAAAAATTGAGGGTCTGGAGATTTTAAGTGAAAATTTGTTCCCAGTTTTATTTAATATTATAATATAAACAATGGCTATCCCATTAGTTACAAATGGGAAATATACAAATTCAAACAAAGAAGTATAGAATTTTTTGAAAATTTTAACCTTTTATTCTTCTCTTATTCATTACATGTCAACCACAGTATCCCCTCCCTCCACTACACCCAGTTCCTCCCCTTTCTTTGCATATAAACTCCTCCTCTGTCTCCCCAAACAGAAGGAGGAGAAGGAGAAGGAGAAGGAGAAGGAGGAGAAGGAGGAGAAGGAGGAGAAGGAGGAGAAGGAGGAGAAGGAGGAGAAGGAGGAGAAAGAGGAGGAGGAGGAGGAGGAGGAGGANAGGAGAAGAAGAAGAAGAAGAAGAAGAAGAAGAAGAAGAAGAAGAAGAAGAAGAAGAAGAAGAAGAAGAAGAAGAAGAAGAAGAAGAAGAAGAAGACCTCCCAGGGATATCCAATGACCATGTCTTAACAAGATAGAATAAGACTGAGCACAAACTCACATGGTAAAATCTTGATTTACAATCTGTCCTGCCTGAAAGTCATATTGGAGTGGCATATAATTTGTGGGAGCGGCCATCCCATTACTAGACCAACTTATAACCCATGCCCAGAAATGTCCTTAACTTTGACACTGCTTGGATGGATAGGTACCAGAGGCAGGACAGCCAGACACTCAGAATAGAAACAAACACAACTGGCAAAAAAAGTCAATGAAAATATCACTGATAAAATTCAGCTATGCTAACACATTGTTGCCTAGTCCAGTGGTCATCAGAGGGGCATCAATGAGGAACCAACTGGGAGCAGATCCAGAGACCCACAGCCAAACAATGGAATGCTTATATAAGAAATTAAACATGGTAGGAATTGATGAATATCTCAAAATATAGTCCTTTGTAGGTAGTGACTCTCCCCACCCCCTCTCTCTTTTTTTCTGTTTGGGTGTGTGTTTGATCAGTAAGAAAAACTTCCAACACATCCATGAACCTCAAAATATGCTAAATGAACTAAATAAGGCACAAGGAGATACATACTTTATGGTTTTACTTACATGTAATACCTGAACTAAGCAAATCACAGAGCTACACAGTAGATAGAGAGAATACCAGAGGCTAAAGAGAGAACTCTTTAACCTTAGTAGAGTTTTAGTGTGGGGTGAAGAAAAACTGATTATGATGATGGTTTGTAACCAATGCCAAGGATTATGTAATAAAATGCCTACCTGTCAAATTTGATGATATAATGTCTTATGGATGATTTTAAATAATAAAACAAAACTATGAAGTTATATATTTTAAATAGATGAATTTTTGACATGTTAATTTTATGTTAGTGAACAAGATACAAATCCCAAAAGATTATAAGAGTTGTCACTGCGCTATTATTTTACTTGTTGATAGACAGTCAGAATGGAAGCAGATGCATACATGAATATTCACTGGACTAATGACAGATTTTGTAGCAGTTAAGCAGTAGGGAAGTATTTCCATGGAATAAATAAATGCTATTGGGTCAAAATAATTTGGATTAAAATATAAATTTTTGTGTACAGTTTGTTTTTAAAAATATGCATTAAGCTTATAAACGCTTTATATTTTACATCAATGTTAGAGTGTATCCTTGGTGGAAAAAATCAGGACTTGCAAAGTAAAGGAACTGGAAATTGAGTCCTTTTTGAGTATATTACGAATGCACTGTTTAGTATTTAAGTCTGTATTCTTGGCCTAAAATAGTAATTGTATATCATATCACTTCCTGATTAATTACACTTCATATTAATTGCTTTATTAATGTTTCAACTAATGGAATATTTTTTCCAAAAAACATTGGCTCACACTTTGCCTTTGGTCATTAATGTAAAGTCATCCACCATCACCTATTGCTTTGTGTTTATAGCAAAATATACAGGCAAATCACATAGGTTACAAACCAAAAGAATAATCCACACTTCTGCTTCCTTCCAAGAAAAAGCTCAGAAAACAAAGCAAATAGAAACAGTTTCAACACTTAACACATGTGACAGAGAAGATGGTTAATATCTAACCTTTATCCACTGGAGATTTGTCTGTTTGAGCTTCTTTTCAAGTTTATCTTGCTCTTCTGGTCTTATGGGAGCACTTACAAGTGCTGCTCCTCCTGTTTCATTTAATTGTTTTAGAATTCCCTGGCGCAGGGGCAACTCTTCTGCCAGTAACTGAAACGGACAAATACAACAACATTTAAAATGAATTACAGTGCAACTCCAACTACCTTTGAGTCACCTTTATTGATTAGTCTATCAAAGTGAAGCGACTCTACTGAAGGTCCACTGGCACCTAAAATACCAAAACACTTCCAAAGAGCACATAGCTGATGGGCTGAAACAACTGCATCCAAGAAAATAAACCACTACAGAGGACTAAATTATTTTGTTCCCTTGAGAATGTTTTCAAGTGAAAAATGTTACATGACATATAGAACTCTAAAAGAATATAACAAGCAGTTATTCTAAAAGCATATGCTTTATCAGAAATAGAACATTTGGACTGTCTCTATCATACTCCCAGGTATTTCAGCATGTCATAACATACAATAGCATGCACATGAGTAGACAATATCTTTCTCTTTCTCTCCCCCCACCTCTCTCTCTCTCTCTCTCTCTGTGTGTATGTGTAACCTCACTTCATCTTAAAATATGGAAATAACAATAGTATTAAGCATAAAGGATAATAATTATTTATCCTATAAAGTAATTGTTATTGTCACTTTGTTTAGAAGAACACTGCTTCATTAGAAGATTTAAATATAAACTACAAGGTCATAAGGCTAATAATTATTAATAGAAGTAGTAATTCAAACTTGGAAGATTCCATCCTGAAATTTAAATTTATGATCTTCCATTTAGGATCATATTGTTATTACACTTTTCACAAGATGCACGTATCTACCAGTGATCATAACTAAATTTTATTTGGAACTGCAGGATCCAACAGAGGAACTACTAAAATCTAACCTAATATAAAACCTCCTTAGATGTTTATACAAACTATATTTCATAATGTACATATAGCTGCTAGTGGTTACAACAATACATGAAGACCTTTTCTATATTTATAGAAAGTTCTATTGTACATTATTATCTAGGTTGTCCAGGAAGAATAAAAAAATCAATATGCAATTATTCATAAATGAATACTGCTAAAAAGTCCACACAATAAACTATCAATTATGCTATTTATGGCATTTAATAAGTTCAGGAAAGATGGCTTTACAGAACAGACTGTATTTATTCCCCCCCCCCCCCAGGGAGTAGTAGTTTACAAATGGCTCACAAGCTTTCAGTACTGAAATGTCAAATATATATTATAATAACTGATATATAGTATGCTTTTAATATTTGTCTACTGATCTAAGCAACTGTTTTTCATTTGTGGTCTCCATCATGATAGGATGTAACTTTTAATGTTTTCTTTGTTTCACAGAAGTAAAGGGTCCATTTGAACTATAATTTGCCTGAGTAAACCAACTGAATCATTGAAAAATAAGCAATTCTACTTTTGTTTTATTTTATAACACTCTACAATGACAGGAACAGCTACAATGTTTCACATGATGATTAAATAAAATATAGTTGTAAATAAATTTCATATTTGACATATAGTACATGAAAATATTAATTTTCATTCTCTTTTCACCTTTACTTTTAAAATTAAAATAACATAGTTCCAAAAGACTTCCTTTTTGAAAACTAAAATCATAAAATATAAATTAGCCACATAATCAGGACACATCAGTGAGCCAGGTGAGGTCCTAGCAGATATGTTTGAGTTCATACAAAAACAAAACTATCTCTCGAATATGCTGTGTGTCTAGTGAACTAGTATGGAATGTGAACCAATGTGAAAAGTTCAATGTTCACATGAAGTAAGCCCAAGCTAAACACTACTTTTGGTTAATATAAGTAGTAACTGATACAGTATTACTTGACAATGTCTCCAATAATAAATGAAATTATTCATTAGTGAAACGCTCAGTCTCCAGTGATGTAGTATAAAGCAGATTGTAAAGTTCTTCCCACTTATATATAGAGATTTTTTGATTTCACACTTGGCTCTTCAGTTTTCAAATTTATTTGAAATTATAAACCCTGAAATAACTCTAAAACAAATTAAATTATTTTTCAAAACAAATGGTAGGCACTTTGTGTGTATAAAGAACATATATGTATCTAAACACACATATATCCATCCATATGTATGTATATGTATGTATGCATGTACATATGTATGTGTTATGTAAGTATGTTAAATAACAGTCATTTGGTTAAAAAAGTAAAGTTGGGAGAAAAAACATACTGTTAAGAACTACAGATAACATAATGGATAGCAAATCAATGATTAAATACATTAAAATAGATTTATATGTGCTTTATACAAATAGGCCCTGAGGATTTTAATAAGAGAAATTACCTTGACTTGTTCAAGTTGTTCTTTTAGCTGCTGCTCATCTCCAAGTGGAGTAGTAGCAATGTTATCTGCTTCTTCCAACCACAAAACAAATTCATTTAAATCTCTTTGAAATTCTGACACGACATTCTTTTGTTCTTCGATCCTGTATTAAGAATAACAAAATTCTTGTAAATGATACACCTCTCAGGGATTTAGGGGGATGCCAGAGTGGTAGGACAGGAGGTACTTTGTGGGTGGGGGAGCACCCTCATATAGGCAAAGGAGAGGGGGGAGGGGGGAAGATGTGGGAGGAGGCTTGTTGAGAGGTAACTGGGAAGTGGGATATCATTTGAGATGCAAATGAATGGAATGATTATTAATAATAATAAAACAGCAAACCTAACCAACCAACTGACCAAACAAAGCAACAGCAATTATGTTTTTAAAAAGCAAGCTACTTAAGAGATAGCCATAATATATGATTTATCTTTCATCCACTTTGAACAGTTGTTTTAAAACTTCAAAAACTACAAAAATAGGTCAAGAAAACTCTTATTTCAAGAATTGCAGTACCCTGTTATTACATTCAGGAAGACTTCACTACCTAGGCAACAGTGGCACTTAGCCTTCAAAAACTCTTAGGTGGGAGGAGCTGTCCTAATACTAAGATACTTAGCAGCACTTGTGGCCATTATGCATAAGATTCCCAGCTGTGACAAGCAAAAATATCTTGAGGCCTAATATTTCCTCCTTCTGGAAAACTAATCTAGTAATAGAAATACAAATATGAAACTGCATGGTTTAAAGAAAGATAAATTAGAGACTATCTAATGGTAAATAACACAAATCTTCTCATTGAAGAGACAAACATAACAAAAATGACATACAGGGTATGATATCCTGGTGGATGTTTTTATTTATATGAATGCATATATTGTATATATTTTAATTAGGCATAAATTCACTTTTACATATTAGATTGGAAGACTTATGGGTAGACAAAACGGTTTATATTTAAAATAAATTATGTTTGCTTTTGTCATCTTTTGGGAGATCTAATAGAACCCTTTAACCGAAAATAATGTACATACGGGAAAGTACATATATCATTATGTATAGCTCAAAGAAAATACACACTTAGATTCATCATACAGAGAAATTATTATAAGAAGTACCTTGCTTCCTTCTCACTATCATGTATCCATTAACCTTTCACTGTGATATTCTGTAATGTAAGCATTATGTAAAAGTAGTAATATTATATGTCATCCTTTATGTCTTGCTTTTTGAGTAAAATTTATGTTTATAATTCTACATGCTTTGTTGTCATGTATTTATTCTCTTTATTGTATCCTATAATATTCCATAAGAGTACAATGATAATTTGGGCTGTTTCTATACTTTTTAAATGTGGTTAAGAATTAATATTTTTTAGCCACAGGACAGCTTGAATAGGAGTCTGATATATCTGTCGCCTGAGAGGCTCTCTCAGAGCCTGACAAATACAGAGGTGGATGCCCTCAGCCAACCATTGGACTAAGCATGGGTGTCCAATGGAGGAATTAAATAAAGGGCTGAAGTAGCTGAAGGGCTTTGCAGCCCCATAGAAAGAACAATAATATTAACCACCCAGACCCCCAGATCTGCCAGGGACTAAACCACCAACCAAAGAGTACACATGGAGGGACCCATGTCTCCAGCTGCATATGTAGCAGAGAATGGCCTTGTTGGGCATCAATGGGAGGAGAGGCCCGTGAAAGGTTTGATGCCCTAGTGTAGGAGAATGCCAGGGTGGAAAGGTGGAAGTGGGTAGATGGGTGGGGAGCACCCTCATAGAAGCAGGGGGAGGGGGTGGGATAGGGGTTTTCTGGGGGTTGAACCAGGGAAGGAGATACTATTTGAAATAAAACAAAGAAAATATTCATTAAAAAAGAATTTATATTTTACATCAAGTTAAATAATTATTGATAATTTAATATCTTAAGAAAATGTATTGCTAAAAATCATTAAATCATATACCTCTTGTTGAGAATCTTCCATCCAATGAGAAGAAGTATCAATGTTATCAAGTTGTCTCTCTTTTTCACAGTTTTGTTTACTAGGAATTTTGAACTATATATGTGGATTGTCCAGTTTTATTTATTAAATAATATTTATTTATAAATAATGTGGATCACTCCTTATTCTCAATTACATTTTCATTGATTTCACTTTTCTCTTATCAATTTTTAAATGAAAAATATTTAATCATATTTTTAATTGTAAATTTTATATAGATATCTAATTCTTACAGAATTCTGCACTTGATTTCTGTACAAGACATTTGTTGAATTAGAAATTAACTTTTGAATGCTGGAAGAGTATTCTGTAATCATACCCCAGTATATAGGAAAGAAGCTTCAGACAGAAAGAAAAAATAGAATTTTCATCTGAATTTTATACATTTCTCTTTTACTTTCCAAAGTCTAGACAAAGGGACTGCAAATCAGTAATACTTAGGGTAAATTTGGTCTATTGTTTGATTTTATGCAGTTCTGAACATATACATTATTTTCACCATTCTTGATAACATTTTGGTCTCTTTTCTGCGTTCTTCAAATACACTAGGTAGAATTGCACTTCTGTCTTGGAATTTCTTTTCTTAAATTTCAAATGTGGGCGCTTGTCACGTTAGGTAGTTTTACATAGTAATCCTACTATTTGTTGTCCCTGTTTTTTGGCTTCCTTTTTAGTCCCTAAAATTGACATATTTTATCCTTTTGATTTTCTTTGATGTACTCTCTTTCTCACATGTGAAATTGTACTCCCTTAGTGAAGGCCTTATGTGTTGTTATTTACATCTATAGTATCTGCATTCTGACAATATATGGGATAGAACATATGCATAGTAAATATATGGTGAGTGAAACCATAATGAGTGAAACCAATATATGGGATAGAACATATGCATAGTAAATATATGGTGAGTGAAACTCAAATAATGAGTCTATCATTATTTTCAATTTTCTTTGCCTTCCCATCCTAAGAGAACCTTTCCCATATTTTAAAATACAGATTGTAAGATGTGGCGTAATTGATTCCCCATTCTATGCTATTGTGTTTTATTTAAAGACTTCTTAAACTACTCAGCAATATCATTCTGGGTATGAACAAAAGGGTGGTGTTCGTCAAGTCAGGGAAAGGGGTATCCAAGATACAATTTTCAAAACACATGAAATCAATTAGAAGGAAGACCAAAGTGTGGATACTTCGCTTCTTCTTAGAATGGGGAACAAAATACCCATGGAAGGAGTTACAGAGACAAAGTTTGGAGCTGAGATAGAAAGAAAGACATTCCAGAGACTGCCCCACCTGGGATCCATCCCATAAACAGCCACCAAACCCAGACACTATTGCATAAGACAGCAAGATTTTGCTGACAGGACCCTGACATAGCTCTCTGTTTTGAGTCTATGCCAGTGCCTGGCAAATACTAAAGTGGATGGTCACAGTCAGCTATTGGATGGAACACAGGGCCCCCAATGGAGGAGCTAGAGAAATTACCCAAGGAGCTTAAGGGGTCTGCAACCCTATAGGAGGAGCAACAATATAAACTAACCAGTACCCCCAGAGATGTGTCTCTAGTTGCATATGTAGCAGAGGGTGGCCTAGCTGGCCATCAACGAGAGGAGAGGCCCTTGGCATTGTGAAGATCATGTGCCCCAGTACAGGGGAATGCCAGGGTCAGGAAGCAGGAGTGGGTGGGTTGGGGAGCAGAGTGGGGGAGGGTATGGGGGGTTTTGAGGATAGCATTTGAAATATAAAGGAAGAAAATACGTAATAAAAATGCCTTAAAAATAAATAAATAAAAATGATACCATATAAAGGGTTTTAAAAAACAAGACAGCTTCATTTCTCTGACATATTTTTGTCATATGCCTATATAGTGCATACACACACACACACACACACACACACACCCCACACACATATTTTTGTCATATGCCTATATAGTACACACACACACAGACACAGACACACACACATACACACAGAAACACACACACACACACATATGAGTAAAATATAAATTAAAAAGCTGACTTATTACTAAAACGTTCTCCAGTTTTTAGTCTAGGTGTCCTGCATCAGTTGTTGTTTCAAGGTGATTAGGACAATTTAAATTTCTAGTAGTAGGAATACTACTACCATTGCTTCCATAAACCGTATAGGAAAATGAATTATCGCAGGTGCCAGAATGCCAGAACTTTGTTTTAGAACCCGGGATAGAATTGTTTACTTTCAGAATCTGGTAAAAATAAGCCCAAATCAAGAATAAAATTTCAAAAGCTTCTGTTAACTCTCAAATTATATAATTGCATGTTTTCACTCTTAAATGTATTCAGCTAAGAAAACAAATGTACTTAATCATTGCAATTAAGTTTTATATAGTTAATTCTAATTAAATCTATAAACATTATTTACCTATTTTCTTATTTTAATATTATAGTGGGAGTAGGGCTGGGTTTGGGGAGTCATAGAGCATTTGCCTAATATGTATAGGACCTTGTGTTCAATCTCCAGAAGCACAAACACAAAACAATTATAATTAATTGCCTTATGTTATTGGTTATTCTGAGAAAAACATTCTTAAGAATCAGAGTAATAAAGTATAAGTGGATATGACCTATTTTACCCTTCCGTTGTTACTAGGTATTAAGTTTAGTTATAATTACTGATTGTAACAATCTTACATTTGTTTATTCATTTTGGCCTATATATTAGATAAATTCATTAGAATAAGATATAGCTAAAATAATGAATTTGAATATTCATTGTTAAATTATTTTTTGTAATACTGCCATTAGAGCTACTCATGAGCTACCATCAGATGGTAGAAAGTGCTTTGCTCCGCATGCTTTCCTAGGTTTTAAATATTTCTATTTGGCCGGGCAGCACACGCCTTAAATTCCAGCACTTGGGAGGCAGAGGAGGCAGATTTTTGAGTTCCAGGCCAGTCTGGTCTACAGAGTGAGTTCCTGGATAGCCAAAACTACACAGGGAAACCGTGTCTCCAAAAAAATTCAAATAAATAAGTAGATAGATATTTCTATTTATATATACTTAGTAGAAAAATTGTCATAATATAGTCTATTAATTAAAATATTGAATATATTTTTGATAATGAAATGTTATTGATATAAAATCTCTGTAGGTTTTTAATGTCAATTTTGTATTGTATAATGTTTTTATTTTTGTTCAATTATTTGTTTATGTAAGCTTTTCACACTGTTCATAAATATATTTATTCAGAACACATTTGTGGTTCTCTTTCATCTTTTAGATTTTTTTTTCTGGTTTCATTTGTTTCTAAAAACAACTTGTTTCTAAAATTATTAATCTATCTTTAATTCATTGGAGTTAAGTTTCTTACCATGAAGTGTTTCTAGATACTGACATTATTTCCTTTGCAATATCAGTTCTGTATTTACTTATGAATCTTTCTTTTATAACTTATGTACTATTGAGTTTCTGTTGTTGAATAATAATTTACTGTGGTTGTTTTTATATAAAATATCATAGAATACATCTAATACTTTTAACTTCTGGTGAGTTAGCCGCCTCTGATTCCTTAGCTCTTCCAAGTTAAGTAATATCCTATTTGCTTAAATCATAAAATAAATCTAAGTGAAGATGAGTGTGGTTGTATTAAATCAATAAATTAATTTGTGAAAATTATCATCTTTCAAATGTAATTCTGCTGTATTTTCTGACTATAAATTGGCCATTGAAGATATACAGAGTTCATCCATGCATTAAAAATAATTAAGTTTAACTTATAATTAACCTTCAGTATTAGTTTGAAAGCAGTAACTTGCAGATGATTTTATAGATTTTAACTTTATACACTAATTTATAAGACATGTGAAGAACCTCTGGATAGAAGAAGCCATCTATTACGTAGTAAAAGCTATGGGTAAGAGCTTTGTTACAATCTAATTACACATCAAAGAAATCTTTCTCTCATGATTTAATTCTTAAAACGGATGGAACCTTTTAAAATATGAAAGCACTTAATAGTCATTTATTATCTTGATTTTTTATAACTCAAAAAAAGTATATATAAAGGTAGTACAAACATTCCACCTGGACCTTGTTATAATCTGCTGCTCCAAATGCATGCGTTTCCTGAAATTTCTAAAGTATCAACATAAAGTTTGAAAAGCTGAGATTGGGGTTTATGTATTCAGATGACTGGAGAAAAGCAAAGGAATACAGTTTTCATTTGAAGACTTGTCTCTTGACAGAACAATTTAAGTGTGTTTTATGTTGGCATTCATCAGATGAAGTGTTCTTTCTTTGTTTGCCTACTTGCTTAATGCTTATGGTAGGATTTATTCAGGCATGTGGTACTAATAATAATGAATGAGATATTCAGCATTTCCCATCTGCAATTAAATGTGAAATATTTTACTTTTAGAGTGATTTTATACGTTTATCTTTTTTTTTTAATCTACAAGAATGACTTCCATTTGAAATGTGGTTCTGTTACCATTTACATTTTAAACACTGGTGAAAAAATTGATGAAAGTATGTACTGTGATAGGGGAGATTTTAATGCTTAGAAAGGAACAGTTATCAATGTAATTTAATGTAAGTTAAAAATGTCAATACAGTTTATCCCTAGACTTCCTTTTATTTCAGGTTTATCTTTTTGCTATTCTGTCAGTTGACTTCTACAGGTCATTATAATAGTTATAAGTTGAAATCAAGACTATCCAATATCTTGCCATTTGAGAATCTTTAGACAAATTAAAAAATATTGTAACAAAAGAAATAACATGGACAGGTCAGCCTCCCTCATGGTAAATGTCAGAAACAAAATTACACTGAACTGGCTTGTAGTTGGGTCCTCAAATTGTGTATCTGTATGTGAATAACATATGAGGGTCTTCAAGGGTATCTATATAATCACATTATTAAATGGTTATCATATTTTATGAATGTTCGGAAATGAATGAAGCTTGACAAGAGTTGGTCTGAAAGCTAAATAAAAAGCAAATGTTTCCATGTTTTTAGCTAACTGAGGGCATTTGGAAGAATTAACTCCCACAAGACTCTAGTTTCTTTGGCTTAATATTTGGATAAATGGTAGGTACCTCACAGTGTTTTTATAAGTCTTTGTGTGCTCTAAGAAACCCCAAATGTTCACCTAATGCTTCATTAGCAGCTTTCAAAATATGGTAGATAAAAAATATTATGGATCAAATCAAAAAGGAAGAATATGATTAATGCACATTTTTAAACTAACTCAATTTTGCCAAAGTGTGCATGATTATATGCAAAAAATTATAACACCTGTAAGAGTATGCAAGGGAACTATTGAATTCAGAATTTTTAATGTTCCATCTGACAGCTTTAATTCAGTTTTCTGACAAACTGCTTTGACATTTTTTTCCTGGGAAAATTCAATTCAAGCTTAATGCCAATCTGAGTATGTGTGCAATCAGCTGAGAATCGATCTAGGTGAACCATATCAATGATTAAAATGTAGCAAATATTTCTGAAGGTTTGCTAGTGTCTGATACAATATAGAAACTGATATTGTTTTGTACAATTTGAATGCTATTGCTAAAGTATATACATATATACATATATATATATATATATATATGTACATATATATGTATATATAATAAGACAAGGAAATGCATATAGATAATGGCATAGTGTTAAGTGCTTCAAGATCAAAAGCATCTGAAAGTAGCAAAGTATGATAAGAAATGTTGAAAACAGGGTGCCAGAGAGTGGTCAAAATTCACTACTGACCATAAAAAGTCTTACTGAGTTGATGGTACTGGAGTAAAATGCACATGGCACAGAGAAGATTGCTCCTCATTGAAAATATCAACTTTCCAACTTGCTCAGCTATCATTTTCCAGTTTCTTTTATCATTATTTATTTCCAGTTACATGATTAGATTTTAACAAATTTCAGGTCAAACTCATAACCCAGCCCTGACCACTTATCTCAAGTCATAGGTGATCCTGTTTCATTTCAGAGATAAAGACATGAAGGCCATTCAAACACTTAGTGTCACACACATGGACAAAAAATCAAAGTTCCACTGAAAGCCTTCTGATTCACAATCAGGAGCAAGCTCCTTGCTTACCAGAAACAATATTTAAAAGGATGAATTCACAAGGTATCCCCAATATGCTCACCTCCAGAAATGATCTTTTCTTAGAACAATAAATTGAAGTATACTATAGGAAGTTCAAACAATAGCAAGCACATGAGAATTAGACAAAATTAACAAAAAGAAGGAATGTTTCATACACTGCATAATGTTTAGCTGTGAGTCTAGTATTTATCCCCATCTGTTGTAGGAGGAGGTCTCTCTAATGATAGCTTACCAAGACACTGATCACATCTTACTTTTAAATAACAACTTGAATTAGATTAGGTGATAAATAAATACAGGTGAAGGAGCATGTCATGTTATCACTGTGAGAAAGAATATTCTAAGCAGAGAAAATGGGGACAAAGATCCTGAGGCAGGGAAGTAAAATCTTTCCAAAAATGATAGACACGAAATAAGTCAACAAAATATTTTCAATGTAATGGAATGGGAGGGAGACAGTAGGGAGAATCAAAAGGCCAGATCCTTAGAGGTTCTATTTCTTTCCATATCTTTTGCCACAGTATTCTCTACCCCCACCTCACTGCCAGGTCTGACTTATTTCTGCACCCTACCTTATCTCCTCTTTCATCCATTATTGATACTGCAGAATTAGAAATCTTTCTAAAATGTCTCTAGCCATGTATTTATAACATCAGTAACTTCCCAGTTCCAATACTATGGAACCAAACACTTGAATAAGGGTAAAAAAGCTCTTTGGGATTTTTAAAATCTTATTTTTCTTTTTCATATATTTTTCTTTATATCCCTTAAGCTATTACAGAACTTATTCTTCTTTGAAATCCATGGTGTCTATCAAGACTTATAGTGAAATATTTTCTGTGCCAGAAATACTTTCCTATGCATATGAATTTAAGCAATTATTGGTTACCTTGCCATCACAAATTAGACCTTACTTACTCCACAGACATTTCCACAATTATTGTGTGCATTGTTATAACAGTTCATAGTATTTCCTATTATATCTTTTAACCTATTATAAGAAACAACATTCTGATCATACTCTAATTTCAGGACATAGCATATATTATCTTTTTAATTATTAATAATAGCTAAATGATAAAATCTTAATTATACATTTCAAAATAATAACATTATTCACAGCCAACTTAAAGAAAATTTTCAGTGGAAAAGAACCTGTATGTATAAGATGGTAAGGTTTGCTGAAAGTCAACTAGATTTGTTTAAGTAAAGCTCACATACAAGGATTTTTATATTACAACTCACAAAACAAACCTTGATCACTGTATGGTTTTGTAAATATATTTTTACTGAAAAACAATCATGACCATTGAATTCTATGATGTCCATGATTGCTTTTAGTCTATAACTGGTCTGTAGAATAGTTAGATTTGATACTGAGTGTTACAAAAAGTTAAAATCACTTATGTTCTAATTGAACAACATGCACTAACATCTAATATGTACTGAGATTCCTTCTGATAACCATAATAAAAATCAGAAGATATAAATATTCACATATAAGATATTTTGTATATGGGTTAGAAAACAGGATTAAAGGTAAGCATGCATGCTGATCTTACAGAACATCAGAGCTTAGTTTCAGATGCTCACATTAGGTAGTTCACAGCCAAATGTAACTCCAGCTCCAGGGACTGTGTCCCCTTCTAGCTTCTACAGGTACTCACACATGCATGAACATGAACATATTCCAACTCAACAGATACATAAATTTAAAAAAAATTCTGTATTTTAAAATCAGTTTTCTGTAAATTAGAAAAACCATACAGCTATTAAAAATCTCTCTATAAAACATTCATTCACATGTCAAAGAATTATCATTTCACAGGATTTAATATCAGGAAAAATAAGAGTTTTAATAGTAAAAAATATAGCCTATGAATACACATATTTATCCTGTTTAAATTCACTTAACTTTTCCAATATGAGAAATTTATGTCAACTTTATATGCTTTTAAACATTCAAAATACTTAAACAACTCATGTCTATGGCTCATTTTCCTTCTTTTAAAATATCACCTAAAACCTTTTTACAAAAAATACTTTCCCCAATCCAAAATAAACTATGCTGCTTCTTTCATAATTTTATATCTTTTATTACTACTTAGTGATGTTTCTCTTGGGATTATGATGATTGTTATTATTGTACATGTATATATATATATATATTATGTATATAATTGAGGTACTCAAAAGTTTTATTCCACCAAAATCATATATAGTTCCATACTATATTAAAATTGCAAAGGTTCTGTAAGGCAAAAGACACTCTCAATAATTCAAAAAGGCTACCAACAGATTGGGAAAGGATCTTTACCAATCCTAAATCAAATAGGGGACTACTATCCAATATATGCAAAGAACTCAATACACTGGATTCCAGAAAATCAAATAACTCCATTAAAAAATTGGGTACAGAGCTAAACAATGAATTCTCAACTGAGGAATGCCAAATGGCTTAGAAGCACCTGATAAAATGTTCAACATCCTTAATCATCAGGGAAATGCAAATCAAAACAACCCTGAGATTCCACCTCATGCCAGTCAGAATGGCTAAGATCAAAAATTCAGGTGACAGCAGATTCTGGCAAGGACATGGAGGAAGAGGAACCCTCCTCAATTGCTGGTGGGATTGCAAGCTGGTACAACCCCTCTGGAAATCAGTCTGGGGGTTCCTCAGAAAATTGGACATAATGCTACCTGAGGGCCCAGCTATACCTCTCCTGGGCGTATACTCAGACGATGTTCTTACATGTAATAAGGATACATGCTCCACTATGTTCATAGCAGCCTTGTTTATAATAGCCAAAAGCTGGAATGAACCCAGATGTCCCTCAACAGAAGAATGGATACAGAAAATGTGGTACATTTACACAATGGGGTACTCCTTGGCCATTACAAACAATGAATTTATGAAATGCTTAGGCAAATGGGTGGATCTGGAGGATATCATCTTGAGTGAGGTAACCCAATCACAAAAGAAGACACATGATATGCACTCACTGATAAGTGGATATTAGCCCAGAAACTTAGAATACCCAAGATACAATTTGCAAAACACATGAAACTAAAGAAGGAAGAAGACCAAAGTGTGAATACTTCATTTCTTCTTAGAATGGGGAACAAAATACCCATGGAAGGAGTTACAGAGACAAGTTTCAGAGCTGAGACAGAAAGAACAACCATCCAGAGACTGCCCCACCTGGGGATCCATCCCATAAACAAACACCAATCCCAGACACTATTGCATATGCCAGAACGATTTTGCTGAGAGGACCCTGATATAGCTATCTCTTGTGAGGCTATGTCAGTGCAAGACAGATACAGAAGTGGATGCTCACAGTTATCTATTGGATGGAACACAGGGTCCCCAATGGAGGAGCTAGAGAAAGTACCCAAGGAGCTGAAGGGGTCTGCAACCCTATAAGTGGAACAACAATATGAACTAACCAGTACCCCCAGAGCTCGTGTCTCTAGGTGCATATGTAGCAGAGAATGGCCTAGTTGGCCATCATTTGGGGGATAGGCCCTTGGTGTTGTAAAGATTACATGCCCCAGTACAGGGGAATGCCAGGGCCAGGAATAAAAACATAGAGTACCACAAATGTTCATTGAAATCTTAAGTATAGTGGAGATATTATACCTTCTGACTTTAAAATATAGTGCAGTATTATATAATCTCTTATTCAAACTGCACGGTTCATTTTCAATTCCCATAAAATATATGTTAAGACATTAACAGATAATTATTGCATCTGAAGATACTTTTTCAAATATCTGTGATCTTATGTTAATTTTTTCCAACCAGAATACAAAACAGGCCTCCCTTCATTCCTTTCAGTAATATTATATATGTTCCCCAGTAGAAAACTTTCACTTTTAATATTTTATGACACTACAAAGAATAGGACTTATTTAGGTTTTATTGTCAATTGGTAATTTAGACTGTTTCTCTGGGTATTTTAAAGGTTCTTCTACTCACTAATTTTTTGTGACTGACCTCTTTTATTTATTGTAGTAATGTTTATTGAGCATCATCATATTGGTGAAGTATATGACCATTATGTATTCAAACAAGTTTGTTATTTTTCTTTTTCTTTCTTTCTTTCTTTCTTTTTTTTTTAGACAGATTTTCTCTGTGTAACAGACCTGCTGATCTGGAACTCACTCTGTAGACCATGATGACTTTGGACACACAGAGATTAACTTACCTCTGCCTCCATGGTGAGCTACAAAGTATTTTTCAATACTTTCACTCCCCCACCCCGGAAATGCCAAAACAACCATGTGCATACCCATCACTTTCCTGTAGGACTCAGAATCTAGGGCTCATTTCCCATATTCTCTTACACTCTTTATTCTAAATATTTGATTATGTATTTTTATCTTGTTTACTGCTTATTTTATTTATCATGCAAAGTCTGCCCTTAACGCATAAAAGAATTTACTTAAGTTATCATGCTTTTCAACTCCAAAAAGTCCATGTGGTCTCTTATTCTTTGTCATTGGCATTATACTGCTTTGCTTTTTGACATACTGCCTTTCTTCTGAGATGTTATTTGTTAATGAGGTAATTAGATTCTTTTGTATTAAGTTGAACATCTTAATAAATTCAGAAACAATCTCTTTTCTTTCTTTGTTCTCCCAACCATGGTTCATACTTCGCATTCTCTTGGGCTGTTTTGTACACTTGCTCTTGAAATTTTGACATCTAAAATAATGTACTAAAACAGTTCCAGATCCCTTTCCCCATTTTATTCCCTGATTTTTTTTCTTAAAGCTTTAACAACTTGCCAGGATGACTCTTTGAGCGTTGTTTTTCTATACTATATGGCTGCTGCTAGGTCTTCTTTGTTAAAAAAGAAAAGAAAAGAAAAGAAAAGAAAAGAAAAGAAAAGAAAAGAAAAGAAAAGAAAAGAAAAGAAAAGAAAAGAAAAGAAATAAAGCAGTTGGTTTTGTATGCCTATATTTTAAAAGTGAACACAGTTTAGTTGATATCAAGCAACATTTGCTTACTAGTCACACTAAATACCATAGGACCTTCAACTTTTTATAGGACTCAGAAGGAAAGTGGTAAAATAAACATAAATGGCAAAGTACCATGTTATTTAGTTTCAAAGATAGTAAACACAAGTGTGAACATATGGGATTGTTACATACCATTCAGTTGACAGGTTTGTTTAATTTGTCAATTCTCCGCTCAAATTACTCTTATTTTCCTCAGTCTAGTGTAAAGGTTAATTGGTAAGAAAACACCAAATAAATCAGGAAGAGAAACAGTGTTCTGTTTGTTTGTTTCTTTGTTTGGGGTGTGTGTGTGTGTGTGTGTGTGTGTGTGTGTGTGTGTATGAAAAGATTTTGATCATTAAAAGATAATTATATTGGTTTGTAAAGTTAGAGTTGTTACTTGCATGTAATCCTAACTAGGTTCTATACCTCATAATAACCTACAGAGTTATACAACTATCAGCACCACCAACAACAAAAAATAATTATTCAATGAAAATTGTTTGAATCATTAGAAAGAATTTGGATTTTAATTTCTATTTTTAACACTGAAGCAGAGTGATAGGAAGTTGCAGGACATTCCAGAAATTTTATTTCTTCTCCTGTTCCTTTCTGTCATATTTGTTAACTAATTCAAGATTACTTCTTCTCTGAAATTATCCACAAATAATGCCTATATTCAGGGATTCTTACATTCTATTATACTTTATATATATCAGCATTGACTTTGCTTTTATGTGGTCATCTCCAGTTAGCTCTTCATCAGAAAATAAAACTTCATAAATATATCACTGTAGCTATAATTCTTAAAATCTGGAAGGATAGGGGCTGGTGAGATGGCTCAGTGGGTAAGAGTACCCGACTGCTCTTCCGAAGGTCCAGAGTTCAAATCCCAGCAACCACATGGTGGCTCATAACCATCCGTAAGTGTCTGAAGACAGCTATAGTGTACTTACATATAATAAATAAATCTTTAAAAAAAATCTGGAAGGATAAATCTGAGAACATACAGACTTGATGTTCCTCAACTTGATAATAAAGGCTCCTTAGTTTGGCTAGTCTGGGTCATCTTTATATATTTTTTCACATAGGTAAACATGAGCATATGCAAAAATTTGGTTCCCAGTATAACTGATTGTTAGTTATATAATATTTTAAACTGTGGGCAATCTTAGTTAAATATTTTGATCTGCTTTTGTTGTATAATATTATAGTTTATAAAATGAATATAAGAAACCAGTAATTTTTACTTAGTATTTCATAAAGTCAGATGAAGTGATGTATATAAAAGACCTCTAAGAATAACTTATTATTAAATGGAATGTGATTAAAACTTTACTATATTCATGTTCATAAAAGAACATTCAAAAAGAACATGAAATATATAATGTCATTAAAACTATCTCCTAAGAGGCTTGGGAGATGCCCAAATAGTTAAGAGGAGCTGTTGCTTATGCAGAGGACCTGAGTTTGTTTTTAGAATCCCAGGAACCATGGCAGATGCTACCTCCTGTAACTGCAGCTTTAGGGGATCTCACAACCTCTTCTTACCTCTACAGGCATCTACATGCACACACAGACACACATAGACACAGACACACACAGACACACACACACACACACACACACACACACACACACCCCTAAATAAGTAAATCCATACATACATAAAATAAGCACATTCCAAACAAAAAATCTATTAGTAACATCAAAGTTTTTCATTAGGCAAGAGAATAATTACATCCCTTAAGTAGCTTTTGAAATAACGGGAATCATGAGTTATTTGACATACATTGAATTTAAGGTGTTCTTGAGGCTTAGATGAAGAAATCTTCCATTTCAAACTAGGCAACCAATTCTAATTCAGATCTATTTATTTGGGCTGACTACTACATTTTGAACTCAAAAGAAAGAGATGACATCAGCAAAGAGTGCTTCTTAGCTGCTTACTCCATGAATTCTTTCATTGCAGCTTGAATGCTCATTGAAGCTCGCATGGTGATATGAATATATTTTTATCAATATAAAGAAGGAAACAGATATATCACTTAGGTCTTCCATGAAGTCCTCTAAAAAAAAGTAGAGGTTGTTACACTTTGTTTTCTTTCTACATCTAGCAAACTGTGAAACACTCATTCTATTGTAGGGGGCTGAGACATTTGCTGATGTGGATTAAGGCCATACTAATACATAAGTGACTTAGCTGATGGATGAAACTTCTGTTTATTTACCATAAGGTAATGGTGCCAGTACTGATCTTTCTATGAGTAGATTTCTTTAACATAGACATGGATTCAATTTCCTGGATATGGATAAAAACACAGGAAATTGCACAGAGTGAAAAGATGGAAGAATTGAAGATAGGTCTTTAAGAAACAACAGCATATAAAAGGGCAGGAGAAAGGAGTAGTATTATAAAATAAATGAATTGGTTGATAATTATAAATTAATCACATGAGAGAAGCATAAGAATAAAGGTCAAAAGGTGGTCATTGCATTGTGAACCACATGGAGAATATGAAGAAATGTTTAACTAATTGCTTCCCAGAGCAAAGGTGATTTTAAGGATTAAAAAGAGGTGACTGCCGGGTGTGGTGGCACACACCTTTAACCCCAGCACTCGGGAGGCAGAGGCAGGCAGATTTCTGAGTTCGAGGCCAGCCTGGTCTACAGAGTGAGTTCCAAGACAGTCAGGCTTACACAGAGAAAACCTGTCTTGAACAAAACAAAACAAAACAAAACAAACAAACAAAAAATGAGGTGACCAAGAGAAGAAAGAATAGAAAGAGAAAGAGATGGGGAGGGGACCATTAAGAGAATTTGAAATTAAATAATACTGAATATAAAGACAAATACTTCACATAACAATAGTGATTAAACAATGTACTGAGACATTTGTCAAATATAGTTGCCCAGAACCTGGATACCTCAATTATATGGACAAAAATCTAAAGGTGAGTATCATGAGGGAAGTGTATGTATTCTGGGTGTGGAATAAAATAAAAACTTATGAGGTCAGTGAGAATTCATTCTAGGAAATACTTGTTAGCTTGATATCTGACACTGGTTTAAAACATAGAATTCACAAATAATTCAAACTATTGAATAAAAAGTTATCAGAGAGCCAAATCAGCCAATGATGTGAGCACACATATCTCTAAAGATGAGTCACAAAAGTTGATTAAATTATAAAAATGTTAAACATCAGCAGTCATACAGAAATGTACTTTATAAGATCTTATTGCTGAAAGCACAAATAACTTGGTTGTGAGGTATAGAGAAATTAAATTGGAACTGACTTTCACAGTGCCAGGAAATTATATACAGGTTTCTGGGAAACAAAAACAAAAACAAAAACAAAAACAAAAACGACATCAAGTCTTATACATCCATGAACCCTTGCATCTCTAATGCCAATTTTAAAAGTGAAATGTAAATAAAGAAAAATATCTAATAAAAAACGTTAAAAAAATAAATAAATGGTCAGGTATGTCAGCTGGTACAGTAGTGCCATGACTGCCATGGAAATGATGCATTAACTGGATTTTAGGAAAGTATACAAGGGAATTCATATCAGGTACCATAAACCTGATTAAAACACAGAGCAAAGTAAAACAAAACAAATCCAAAAACATCATGGTTGATGAGGTATTAGGTTCTGGGGCCAGACTGACTACTGACTACTGTTGTTTAGCTAAATTTTAATGGCACAGAGCTACTTTGTAAATATGTATGGTTATTCCCATATAAAAATGCTATTTTAACAGAAAGAGACAGCTGGATTTGGCAGGGGAGGGGACTATATGCAGGGCAAACACAGGCTCACAGAGAGTAAACCAGTAAACATGGGAACTGCATGGTTCTTTGTATAGATGTTATTGCTGTTAGCTTGATATTCTTGTGAGATTCCTAAAACTGGCAGCAGGTATATCTCTGATTCATTTGCCCATTCTTTATAGTAATCTCCTATTAGGTGGTCTTATCTGGTAGTGATATGAGGGCTTTTGTTTTTCCTCTTGTATCTTTGGCATGTCTAGTTGTCATCTATTGGAGACCCATTGTTTTCTGAGGAAGAAAGAAAACGGAATGGATCTGGGTGGGAGGGAATGTGGAGGGTGCTAGAAGTAGGGGGAGGGAAAACTCTTGTAAGGATTTAATGGATGAGAAAAAATATATTTTAATTGAAATAATTAATATATTAAGAATACTATTCTCAAACTTTACTAACGAAGCTTTTCTTTGCAATCAATGATGGTAATCCAGAGATATATGGGTGCTGATGGTGCTTACAAAATCTGATAGTTGAGTGGTTGTAACAGCTTCTAATCCCACCAGCAATGGAGGAGTGTTCTTCTTTGTCCACATCCTCGCCAGCATCTTCTGTCACCTGAAGTTCTGATCTTAGCCATTCTGACTGATGTGAGGTGGAATCTCAGGGATGTTTTAATTTGCATTTCCCTGGTGATTAAGGATGTTGAACATTTCTTCAGGTGCTTCTCAGCCATTCGGTATTCCTCAGTTGAGAATTCATTGTTTAGTTCTGTACCCTATTTTTTAATATAGTTATTTGATTTTCTGAACTCCACCTTCTTGAATTCTTTGTATATAATGGATATTCGTCTCCTATCAGATTTAGGATTGGTAAAGATCCTTTCCCAATCTTTTTGTGGCCTTTATGTCTTATTGACAGTGTCTTTTGCCTTACAGAAGCTTTTCAATTTTATGAGGTCCCATTTGTCAATACTCAATCTTACAGCACAAGTCATTGCTGTTCTGTTCAGAAATTTTTCCCCTGTACCCATATTTTCGAGGCTTTCCCCCCACTTTCTCCTCTATAAGTTTCGGTGTCTCTTGTTTTATGTGGAGTTCCTTGAACCACTTAGACTTGAGCTATGTATAAGGAGATAAGAATGGACCAATTCACATTCTTCTACATGATAATCCCCAGTTATGCTAGCACCATTTGTTGAAAATGCTGTCTTTTTTCCACTGGATGATTTTAGCTCCCCTGTCAAAGATCTAGTGACCATAGGTGTGTGGGTTCATTTCTAGGTATTTAATTCTATTCCACTGAACTACCTGCCTGTTGATGTACCAGTACCATGCAGTTTTTAATCACAGTTACTCTGTAGTACAGCTTTATGTCAGGCATGGTGATTCCACTAGAGGTCTTTTTATTGTTGAGAATAGTTTTTGTTATCCTAGGGGTTTTTGTTGTTGTTGTTATTTCAGATAAATTTGCCAATCGCCCTTTCTAACTCTGTGAAGAATTGATTTGGAATTTTGTTGGGGATTGCAATGAATCTGTAGATTGCTTTTGGCAATTTAGCCATTTTTACTATATTAATCCTGCCAATCCATGAGCATGAGAGATCTTTCCATCTTTTGAGATCTTCGATTTCTTTCTTCAGAAACTTGAAGTTCTTATCATACAGATCTTTCTCTTCCTTAGTTAGAGTAACACCAAGGTATTTTATATTATTTGTGACTATTGTGAAGGGTGTTATTTCCCTAGTTTCGTTCTCATCCTGTTTATCCTTTGTGTAAAGAAAGGCCACTGATTTGTTTGAGTTAATTTTATATCCAGCTACTGCACTGAAGCTGTTTATCAGGTTTAGGAGTTCCCTGGTGGAATTTTTAGGGTCACTTATATATACAGTCATATCATCTGCAAATAGTGATATTTTGACTTCTTCCTTTCCGATTTGTATCCCCTTGATCACATTCGTCTAATTGATCTGGCTAGGACTTCAAGTACTATACTGAATAGGTAGGGAGAAAGTAGGCTTCCTTGTCTAGTCTCTGATTTTAGTGGGATTTCTTCAATTTTCTTCATTTAGTTTGATGTTGGCTACTGGTTTTCTGTATATTGCATTTATTATATTTAGGTATGGGTATTGAATTCCTGATATTTCCAAGTCTTTTATCATGAATGGGTATTGGATTTTGTTAAATGTTTCTCAGCATCTAATGAGATGATCATGTGGTTTTTGCCTTTGAGTTTGCTTATAGAGTGGATTACATTGATGGATTTCCATATATAAAAACTCCCCTGCATCCCTGGGATGAAGCCTACTTGATACTGAAGGATGATTGTTTTGATGTGCTCTTGGATTAGTTTTATGAGGATTTTATTTTTATTATTATTATTATTATTATTATTATTATCATTATTATTATTATTGTATCGGTATTCATAAGGGAAATTGGTCTGAAGTTCTCTTTCTTTGTTGGGTCTTTGTGTTGTTTACCTATCAGAGTAATTGTGGCTTCATAGAATGAATTGGGTAGAGTACCTTCTGTTTCTATTTTGTGAAATAGTGTGAGGAGAATTGGAATTAGGTCTTCTTTGAAGGCCTGATAGAACTCTGCACTAAACCCATCTAGTACTGTTTTTTTTTGTTGTTTGTTTGTTTTTTTGGTTGGGAGACTATTAATTACTGCTTCTATTTCCGTAGGGGAAATGGGACTGTTTAGATAGTTAATCTGATCCTGATTTAACTTTGGTACCTGGTATCTGTCTAGAAATTTGTCCACTTCATCCAGGTTTTCCAGTTTTGTTGAGTATAGCCTTTTGTAGAAGAATCTGATGATGCTTTGGATTTCCTCAGGATCTGTTGTTATGTCTCCTTTTTCCTTTCTGATTTTGTTAATTAGGATACTGTACCTGTGCCCTCTAGTTAGTCTGGCTAAAGGTTTATCTATCTTGTTGATTTTCTCAAAAAACCAATCTTGGTTTGGTTGATTCTTTGAATAGTTCTTTTTGCTTCTATCTGGTTGATTTCAGCCCTGAGTTTTATTATTTCCTGTCTTCTACTCCTATTGGGTGAATTTGCTTCCTTTTCTTCTAGAGCTTTTATTGGTGCTGTCAAGCTGGTAGTGTGTGTTCTTTCTAGTTTCTTTTGGCAGCACTCAGAGTTATGAGTTTTCCTCTCAGGACTGCTTTCATTGTGTCCCATAAGTTTGGGTATGTTGTGTCTTTATTTTCATTAAACACTAAAAAGTCTTTAATTTCTTTATTTCTTCTTTGAACAAGTTATCATTGAGGAGAGTATTGTTCAGCTTCCAAGTCAACATTGGCTTTTTATTATTTGTGGTATTATTGAAGATCAACCTTATTCTGTGGTGATCTGATAGGATGCATGGCATAATTTCAATATTTTTGTATCTGTTGAGACCTGTTTTATGACCAATCATATGGTCAATTTTGGAGAAGGTACCATGAGGTGCTGAGAAAAGGTATATCCTTTTGTTTTAGGATAAAATGTTCTGTAGATATCTGATAAATCCATTTGTTTCACAACTTCTGTTAGTTTCAATGCATCTATGTTTAGTTTGTTTCCAGGATCTGTACATTGATGAGAGTAGGGTATTGAAGTCTCCCACTATTATTGTGTGAGGTGCAATGTGTGCTTTGAGCTTTACTAAAGTTTCTTTAATGAATGTGGATGTCCTTGCATTTGGAGCATAGATATTCAGAATTGAGAGTTTATCTTGGATGATTTTAACTTTGATGAGTATGAAGTGCCCCTCCTTGTTTTTTTTAAAATCTTTGGGTTGGAAGTCGATTTTATTCGATATTAGAATGTCTACTCCATCATGTTTCTTCAGACCATTTGCTCGGAAAACTGTTTTCCAGCCTTTTACTCTGAGGTAGTGTCTGTCTTTGTCCCTGAGGTGGGTTTGCTTTAGGCAGCAAAATGATGGTTCCTGTTTATATAGACAGTCTGTTAGTCTATGTCTTTTTATTGGGGAACTGAGTCCATTGATATTAAGAGATATTACAGAAAAGTAATTATTACTTCCTGTTATTTTTTTGTTAGAATTGGTATTCTGTTCTTGTGGCTATCTGCTTTTAGGTTTGTTGAAGGATTACTTTCTTGCTTTTTCTAAGACATAATTTCTTTCCTTGTGTTGGAGTTTTCCCTTTATTATCATTTGAAGGGCTGGTTTCCCTGAAAGATAGTGTGTGAATTTGGTTTTGTCATGGAATACTTTGGTTTCTCCTTCTATGGTAATTGAGAGTTTTGCTGGCTATGTTAGCCTGGGCTGGCATTTGTGTTCTCTTAGGGTCTGTATAACATCTGTCCAGGATCTTCTGGCTTTCATAGTCTCTGGTGAGAAGTCTGGTGTAATTCTGATAGGCCTGCCTTTATATGTTACTTGACCCTTTTCCCTTGCTGCTTTTAATATTCTATCTTTATTTAGTGCAATTGTGGTTCTGATTATTATGTGTAGGGAGGAATTTCTTTTCTGGTCCAGCCTATTTGGAGTTCTGTAGGCTTCTTGTATGTTCATGGCCATCTATCTCTCTCTTTAGGTTAGGGAAGTTTTCTTCTATAATTTTGTTGAAGATATTTACTGGCCTTTTAAGTTGAAAATCTTCATTCTCATCTATACCTATTATTCTTAGGTTTGGTCTTTGCATTGTGTCCTGGATTTCCTGGATACTTTCAGTTAGGATCTTCTTGCATTTTTCATTTTCATTGATTGTTGTGTCCATGTTTTGTGAAATCTTCTGCACCTGAGATTCTCTATTCCATCTTTTGTATTCTGTAGCTGATTCTTTTATCTATGATTCCTGTTATCTTTCCTATGATTTCTATCTCCAGAATTGTCTCCCTTTGTGATTACTTTATTGTTTCTACTTCCATATTTATATCTTGGATGGTTTTGTTCAATTCTTTCACCTGTTTGGTATTGCTTTCCTGTAACTCTTTAAGGGATTTTTGTGTTTCCTCTTTAAGGGCTTCTAGCTATTTACCTGTGTTTTCCTGTATTTCTTAAACTTCTCCACCATCATCATGACAAGTGACTTTAGATCCGTATCTTGCTTTTCTGGTGTGATAGTTTATACAGGACCTACTATGGTGGGAGATTTTGATTCTGATGATGCCAAGTAAACTTGGTTTCTGTTGCTTCTGTTCTTATGCTTGCCTCCTGCAATCTGATTATCTCAAATCTTGCTGTCCTCAATATATCTGATTGGAGCTTGTCCTTCCTATAATCCCAGTTGATTCAGGACTCCTCAGAGTTCAGCTTTCTCTGTGATCTTGTGTTTCCAGGCTCCTCTGAGCCTGGGTGTGTCAGAGTTCTTGGCAGTCAAGCTTCCTCTGAGACCCTGAGATCCAGGTGTGACAAAGCTCCTGGTATCATGGGTTTGTCGAATTCTAAGATCCTGGGCATGTTATAGTACCTGGAAGAGGTGTCTTATCTGGGGACCTTGGGGCTGTCTGGTGTGTTCAAAACCGAGGTATACCAGAACTGATCAGAAGGAATCCGAGCATTTGGTCAGGCAGGGCTCCCGTGTCCTTGCTCCTGCTGTCACAGGAAAATCACGATTGGTTTGGAACAGATGTTGTGTTCCACTCACTAGTGATCCTAAGATCCTGGGTGTGCTAGGGTGCCTGTGGCATGGGGAGTCCTCTAAGACCCATGTCACCTTTGACAGAGTTTGGCACAAGGTGGACCCGATTTCTCCATCTTTTTAAAAGATTGAATTATCTCTCCAGCTCCTCACCATCCTTTAAATTTTATTTATGCTTGTTTTTACAAGGCCTTAAGTTTCAGTATTATATTATTTATTTGAAATCTGATTTTTGATATAGCTGATTAGTATTAGGATATGTTTAAGACTGCCTTCATCATTTACCACAGATATGCTAAGAAGTGTTTTAATTTACATTCAGTACTAGGAATTTCTTATCAACTTTGATTATGCTGACTAAACAGACAGTTTGGCAGAAATTTATGTGTAGGGAGGTATTAATTAGTACATATTAAACATTTTTCTTATTTCTTACAATTTGCAAATGGTTTTCAATCAAGTAAAATATGGCGGTGATCACCAATTTCTCTAGATTAAGGGTATACTGTCTGAATTCTTTGTGCATTTGGTATGCCATATGCCTGTCTATATTTATTCTTCTGTGACTTTTTATTTTTATTATTTAGATGAGTAAGATAATTTCAGATTTCTATAATATCTATCCCCACACAAAATCTTAAACAATTAATTAATATAGCCATTTTAATAAGGAAATTGACTCAGTTTTCATGGAAAACAGAACTTTTCTCTATGAAATTCTATCTCAACAGTTTATATAATATCAATTAACTATCCAAATTTGAAAATAGAATAGGTTGACATAAATCATACACTAACACTTGGCAATTATTTTTATCTAATGGAAAGAGCCAATGTATATAGTCATAGAACTGTTAGTAAAAATCATTTAAAAATATCTATACTACTCTCCTATTTAGTTCAAAATAAGATTAATAGTGTCTTTAAATAAAGAATGAAGAACTTAATATATTTTAATGAGTAAACATAATGGAAATTATTTAAGAGATACTGTCAGTCTAATCAGTACAAAAATATTTGGTCTACTTGATCTGTTTTGCTCTAGGCTGCCAACTTGCTAAAATAAAATAAAATATGGCCTAAAAGAATTAACTATGATGTTAATTTTTCAAAGTCTTCTGTTGAAGAATTATGACTGTTCTTGAAAACTTTTCAAGAGTCATCAGAGAACAGATGGGAAAAGACCTTCATTTCCAAGGATACCTGTGGATAATAATATCCCCAAGATCCAAAATAACTCTGTATAATATGGATTTAATAAAAAAATTATCTGGCTATAGGCTATATGAGGATAAAGTGAAAACTGTAGGGTTTTCAGTTATTTCATTCAGAGTGCACTGGTGGGAATATAGAAAGAATGATATAAGTAAATATACAAGTTCTTTTACTATAGTGCCAAATTTTTCTATAAGCAAGGGATAGTACATCTAACTTTCTCATAAGTGTATTATATTCTAGAGAGTACCTAAAAGATCTATGACTGAATTCATTTTAAAGTTTTAAAATTAGAAAGAAAAAATCCAATTCTAGCATTTTGTTCTACAGATCTATTCTAACATATGTAACAATATCTACTGCAAAATGTTAACTATTCAGTTTAATTTGAATATGAATGCACATTCTCACTATTAGAGTTAAGGAAATACTTATTGGATACATAAATGTATCAAACTTTCACCTGAGTATTATGAGTTATATAGTTAGGGACAATATTTACCCTGATCTCAATATGTCTGATCTGTGAGTAAAATGAATATACTAAAAATAAACACTGAAAGAACAGTAGAGGAAACACACTGGCTTGTACTTGGGAAGAGGTCACAGTCGTAGAACACTCAATTGTGTCTTGAGGGGATGGGTAGGAGTTTTCAGAAAACATACTTAAAGGGAAAGCAAAGCAAATGGACTTGGAAATGCTGACGGAAAGAATACAGTATGATTTGATGATTCAGCTATATGCTGAGTTAATGAAAGTGATGGCTAACATGACTGAAAAGCTGAGTCCATATTCCACTCCCCTGTTCCTAAATGCGGTCAGCTAAAGCAAGTGGAAAGTCAAAAGGCTGCAACTGTGGTATTAAAACTCTCCAAAACAGAGTCAGACAATAAAAAACTGGATCTAGATTAAGGACTGCAGATTTGGATCTGCATCCAGGTTCCAACATTTGATTAGGTGTGTAATCATGGTCACAGAATTTCCCAGTTTGTTTCTGCAATGACCCTCTATAAAACTAAAAATACAACACAACTGTGTACACAGTTATCGGAAGGGTTATATGAGCTACAATACAACATGCCTGACATCTTTGTGTATTATTGCCACTCTTACTACCTCCCTTTTCCCACTCTCATTGAGTCACTATATGGGGTCTAGAAAGGATAAAACAAAATTGTTTATGTGGAAATAATTATTGAATATGAGTGAACCAAAACAGATATAGTAAAATGAAGATAATGCTTGCTTATAAAAAAGTAGTCATTCTCAAATGTTTATGTACACTTGCATATCCTAGGAAGCCAATCAAAAAAGTAACTTGTTAGATTCTGATTTTTATCAACTTAAAGGTAATGTTTGGATTGGATCAGACATGGCACTTTTGACTAGCATGCCTGGAAGGTTTTTTAGTCAAATCTGATGATGACAGGAAAGAACAAAGGAGATAGAGCCTAGTGAGTAGATTTAATTAAAAAACAAACAAACAAACAAACAAGAATTCTCATTTAACAAATACAATTTGTCTCAATATTTAAATTTTAATTCTTTCAAAATAAGGTTCATGGGAAAAAATGTGTGAATTCTAGCTGGGTTCAGGTTGTGACCATGTAGTTTGTAAACTCTGAACTCCATGATGTAAGTACAAATCCAGGTCTAAACTGCTGAGAAATTGGGAAAGATCAAATATCACAGTAAGTAGACCAAATGTAGATCTGAAGCAATTCTGAGGGTAGAATGTGAATATATGAGCATGATTTTAACATTGATGTCTATAATTTTTTGAAATATTTTATTAGATACTTTATTTACATTTCAAATGTTACCCCTTTTCCTAGTTTCCTCTTTGAAAATCCCCTATCCCTTCCCTGTCTCAGCCTGCTCCAAAACCCACCCACTCTGGCTTCCTGGTCCTGGCATTCCATTATGCTGGGGCATAGAACCTTCAGAGGACCAAGTGCCTCTCTTCACATTGATGACCTACTAGGTCATCCTCTGCGACACATGCAGCTAGAGCCATGAATCTCACCATGTGATTTCTTTGATTGGTGGTTTAGTCCCAGGGAGCTCAGGGTCTACTGGTTAGTTCATATTGTTCCTCTGTGGGGCTTCAAATCACTTCAGCTCCTTGGGTACTTTCTCTAGCTCCTTCATTAGGGACCCTGTGCTCTGTCCAATGGATGGCTATGAGCATCCAATTCTGTATTTGTCAGGAACTGGCATAGACTTTCAGGAGACAGATATAACAGGCTCCTGTTAGCAAGCTCTTGTTAGAATCTGCAATAGTGTCTGATATTGGTGATTGTTTATGGGATGGATCCCCAGGTGGGGCAGTCTGTGGATGGTCATTCCTTCGGTGTCAGATCAGAACTTTGTATCTGTAACTCCTTCCATGGGTATATTGTTCCCCATTCTAAGGAGGAACAAAGTGTCCTGACTTTGGTCTTCCTTCTTCTTGAGTTTCACGTGTTTTGCAAATTATATCTTGGGTATTCTGAGCTTCTGGGCTAATATCCACTTATCAGTGAGTGCATATCATGTGTGTTCTTTTGTGATTGGGTTACCTCACTTAGGGTGATATCCTCCAGAGCCATCCATTTGTCTAAGAATTTTATAAATTTATTGTTTATAATAGCTATGTAGTAGTCCATTATGTAAATGTACCACCTGTTCTGTATACACTCCTCTGTTGAGGGACATCTGGGTTCTTTCCAGCTTCTGGCTATTATAAATAAGGCTGCTATGAATATAGTGGAGCATGTATCCTTATTACAAGTTGGAGCATCTTTTTTGTTATATGCCCAGGAGTGGAATTGCTGGATCTTCCAGTAAGTACAGTGTCCAATTTTCTGAGGAACCACTAAACTGATTTCTAGAGTGGTTGTACCAGCTTGCAATTCCACCAACAATAGAGGAGTGTTCCCCTTTCTCCACATCCTCACCAGCATCTTCTGTCACCTGAATTTTTGATCCTAGCCATTCTGACTGGTGTGAGGTGCAATCACAAGGTTGTTTTGATTTGCATTTCCCTGATGATTAAGGATGTTGAACATTTTTTGAGATCTTTCTCAGCCATTCGGTATTCCTCAGTTGAGAATTCATTGATTAGCTCTGTACCCCACTTTTTAATAGGGTTATTTGTTTTTCTGGAGTCTAACTTTTCGAGTTTTTTGCATATATTGAATATTAGTCCCCTATTGGATTTAGGATTGGTAAAGTTCTTTTTCCAATCTGTTGGTTTCCTTTTTGTCTTATTGACATTATCCTTTGCTTTAAAGAAGCTTTGCAATTTTACGATGCCCCATTTGTCGATTCTTGATCTTACAGCACGAGCCACTGGTATTTTATTCAGGAATTTTTCCCCTGTGCTGGTATCTTTGAGGCTTTCCCCCACTTTCTCCTCTATAAGTTTCAGTGTCTCTGGATTTATGTCTATAAATTAGCTGTACTAGTTCTACACATTTAAGGAATGTATACACAGTGAAGAGATTTGTAATCATGTCATGAATCTTAGCTGTTATTTTTAAGAAATGCAGCAGTTGAAATCTGCTGGATACAGAAAAGTATTTGAGTTAGGGAGAGACTGTATTAAGAGCTAGTTAGCCTGTAGGTGGAACAACAATATGAACTAACCAGTACCTCCTGAGCTCGAGTCTCTAGCTGCATATGTAGCAGAAGATGGCCTAATCGGCCATCACTGGGAAGAGAGGCCCCTTGGTCTTGCAAACTTTATATTACCCAGCATAAGGGAAGGCCTGTGCTAAGTAGTGGGAGTGGGTGGGTAGGGGAGCAGGGGCGGGGGGGTATAGAGAACTTTTGGGATAGCATTTGAAATGTAAATAAAGAAAATAATAATTACAAAAAAATTAAAAAAAAAGAAATTATCAAGCCAAAAAAAAAAAAAAAAGAGCTAGTTAGAAACTCTTACGAGAAATCAGTTATGTTATATTTATGTTATATGGGGTGCATAAAAAAAATATGATTTGCTGATGGAGATTTTCAAGAAGAGGTCCTGCTAGGCTGACTTTAATGTATTAGATAAAGTTTATTGCTAATTAAAAGCATCTATTCACATGCAAGCAATGAACTAAGGATTTTAAACAACATTTGCTTCCCTTAAATTCATTTAAGAATGCTTCCCATTATCTTGCTTTCATTGCCAATCTTCTTGGGAAAAGTATCAAAGATCATATACAGATGAATTCTTTCTGTAGAGATATTTAAATAAATAATAAACATGGATCAAACTATCAGTCTTATACTATAATGTCTATTGATATGCATACTTTAACTTTCAGCTTCTATGTACTCTGAAAAAAATTATTGCAAAAGAAATATTTAAACATTGCTGATCCTAAGAGACTGTTTTTCAGAAAAGAATCAATATTTTTTAAGAAGTCTACTGCTCATATGTGAGTTTCTGTATATGCTTTCCTCTAAAGAAAGTGAAGAGTGCATGGAAAATTGCTAATTCCAAACAAAAGCTGGTATAACTCAAAGACTGTCAAGCAGGAGGAGGCCTGTATTAGTTTCCACTAATTAAGAACAATGAATGTAATTCATTAGAATATTAAATAAAATGATAAAAATATCTGTGAGTACATATTGGGATCTTCAGAGGCAGAAAAACAGAGATTTATAATAGCAAAACAAAGACTTTGATAAATATAATACTCTGGTTGAAATTGGGAAACATTATTTTATGTCTTTATGTAATAGTTGGTTAGGAAGGAATCCAAAATGTACCCTAATCCCAATATATAATTCAGTCGTAAAATATATAACTTGACAGCATTTCTGATATTCATCACATTAATCAAGTGATGATACAATTTCATGTGCATATTTGAATATGTTATAAAGCAGGAAGTATTCTATGAGAAGTTCCTTTGCAAAGCATATAAACAAACATAATTTAACTTGTGTCCTTTTAAGTCGTGCCTAGATCTTACTTGCCGTTTACAAGAAAGGCAGGGACTTTGGAAGTTAAATGGTACCCTGAGGGAATATAACAGACAGATCCAGAACTTGTTTAAAGGTACTGATGTGTACATTTTTTGAATGTCAGTATCAGTCTAGAGAAAGTAATTTGAAAGGTACTTTTGACTAAAAATAAGGAAAACAATGACATAATGAAATGCATAAACTTAATGGGATATTGTTATAAAAATACAGGATATCCTTAACCTAGCATTGATATTCTCATATTTGACTGTATTTAAGTAGTACTGCATTGCTTTAAATTTTGTTAGAAGTTATAAACACACATCACTGAATTATAATGGTATTTAAACTTTTTGAAGGAAGGAAGAAAGAAAAAAAGAAAGGAGGAAAGGAAATATGGAAAAGAACAAATTCAAGTAATATTTTAACTAAGGATCTTTTAAATTAAGAAAAAATACTCTTCAGAACAGGTTAATGTAGTAATTGTGTGAAATAATGGGAGGTACACTGAATGAAATGAGACTCACAAAGAATCAATAAAATTAAAAAGACTTGAAAGATTAATATCATAAAAATAGATGAGAAGAAACCAAGTGACTGAGACATACAACAAGTAAGATAACATTCTCACAGTTCTGAACATGGACATTAAGAAACCATAATTCTACTAGGGAAGCAGAGAACCGGCCTGACCAGGGGCACAAATCCCTTCCTGTCTGCACCAGTACCAGGTCACCTAGGGTGCGGAGTGACCGGACACCCTCACGGTCCCTAGATGACTGCCCACATGATCTTAGGATCACTGGAGAGTGGAACAAAACAGCTGCTCCAATCCAATAGTGACAGGCCTGTGACAGCAGGAACAAGGACACCAGAGCCTTTCCTGACCAGAGGCTCAGGTTCCTTTTAATCAGTTCAGGTTTACCTTGGTTTCGAACAGACCAGACAACTCCACGGTCCTCAAAGGAGACACCACTTCCACACACTGTAACATGCCCAGGATCTTAGGACAACAGGATCCCAAAATAAAAGGAGCTGGGTCACACTAGTATTTGAGTGTCTCAGAGGTGCTTGACTGTCAAGAACTCAGATGCACCCAGAATCTCAGGTTCACAGGAGCCCACAATCAAAGAATCACAGAGAAATCTGAACTCTGAGAAGTCCTGAATCAACTGGGATTATAGGAAGGACAGGCTCCAATCAGATATATTGAGGGCAGCAAGCACTAGATATAAACAGATGGCAGGAGACAAACATAAGAACAGAAGCAACAGAAACCAAGGTTACTTGGCATCATCAGAACCAAATTCTCCCACCACAGCATGTACTGGATACACCAACACCAGAAAAGCAGGACATGGATCTAAAGTCACTTATGATGATGATGATGATGATGATGGAGGAATTTAAGAAGGAAATACTGGAAATCACAGGTAAACAGAAGACTTTAAAGTGGAAACACAAAAATCCCTTAAAGAGTTATAGGAAAATGCTACCAAACGCTACCAANAGGAGATGGAATTGAACAAAACCATCCAGGATCTAAAAATGGAAGTAGAGACAATAAAGAAAACCCAAAGGGAGAAAAATCTGGAGATAGAAACCCTAGGAAAGAAATCAGGAAAGATAGATGCAAGCCTCAGCAACAGAATACAAGAGATGGAAGAGAGAATCTCAGGTGCAGAAGATACCACAGGGAACATGGACACAACAATCAAAGAAAATGCAAAA
>NC_034613.1:72018107-72032340 GCF_900095145.1 Mus pahari | reverse complement strand
AGATAGGGGACTAATATCCATTATATATAAAGAATTCAAGAAGATGGACTCCAGAAAACCAAATAACCCAATAAAAAATTGGGCACAGAACTAAACAAAGAATTCTCAACTGAGGAATATCAAATGGCCGAGAAACACCTCAAAAAACTTTAACATCCTTAATCATCAGGGAAATGCAAATCAAAACAACCTTGAGATTCTACTTCACACCAGTCATAATGGCTAAGATAAAAAAAATTCAGGTGACAGCAGATGCTGGTAAGGATGTGGAGAAAGAGAAACACTCCTCTATTTTTGGTGGGATGGCAAGCTTGTAAAACCACTCTAGAAATCAGTCTGGAGGTTCCTCAGAAAATTGGACATAGTTCTACTGGAGGATCCAGCAATTCCTTTCCTGGGCATATATCCAGAAGATGTTCCAACTGGTAATAAGAATACATGCTCCACTATATTCATAGCAGCCTTATTTATAATAGCTATAAGCTGGAAAGAACAGCTGTGTCCCTCAACAGAGGAAGAGATACAGAAAATGTGGTAAATTTTCACAATGGAGTAGTACTCAGTTATTAAAACCAATGAATTTATGAAATTCCTCGGCAAATGGATGGATCTGGAGAATATCATCCTGAGTGAGGTAAACCAATCACAAAAGAATTCCCATAATATGCACTCACTGATAAGTGGATATTAGCCCTGAAACCTAGAATACCCAAGATACAATCTGAAAACCACATGAAATTCAAGAAGAAGGAATACCAAAATGTGGACACTTCGCCCCTTCTTCGAATTGGGAATAAAAGTCCCATGGAAGGGGTTACAGAGACAAAGTTTGGAGCTGAGACAAAAGGATGGACCATTCAAAAACTGCCCCACCCTGGAGTCCATCCCATAATCAGCCACCAAACGCAGACACTCTTGCATACACCAGCAGGATTTTGCTGAAAGGACCCTGATATAGCTGTCTCTTGTGAGGCTATGCCAGTGCCTGGCAAACACAGAAGTGGATGCTCACAGTCACCTATTGGTTGGAACACAGGGCCCCCAATAGGGGAGCTAGAGAAAGTACCCAAGGAGCTGAAGGGGTCTGCAACACTGTAGGTGGAGCAACAATATGAACTAACCAGTACACCCTGAGCTCCTGTCTCTAGCTGCATATGTAGCAGAAGATGGCCTAGTCAGCCATCATTGGGAAGAGAGACCTCTTGGTCTTGCAAACTTTGTAAGGCCCAGTACAGGGGAACACCAGGGCCAAGAATGGGGAGTGGGTGGGTAGGGGAGCGGGGGGGGGGGTATAGGGGACTTTCGGGATTTCATTTAAAATGTAAATGAAGTAAATACCTAATAAAAATTGGAAAAAATCCTTCATACACAGTCTTGCTTTGCTTTGTCCTATAACTTCCCCTCAAATAAAACACATTTTAAATTGCATCTCATCATTTATAAATGTTATTTTTGAGTCTATGACATAATTATAATCATAGCTACCCTCCTCAAAACTATATATAGGCCCAGGGTCCTCTCCTATATTATAGAAGAAGCTGGGAACTTTCTGTGAGAAACTGTATCATAAAATATTTTATAGAATTTATACATTTAATAGATATTCACCACCACTTAAACCCTTCAGAGAATTTTTCTATAATCATTTAGGGTTTGTTGTACTATCAAAGAGAAACACAAAATTATATAGCAGTAAAGCTTCAAATATTTTTTTTATATTTATGTTTAAAATTACTTCCTTTATGGGCATCCTGGATTATGGAATGCTCAGTATTTCTAATTTAATGAGCATAACAAATACAAATGCTATTTTTACATAGCACTGGCATCTTTGTTTGCACCTGTGGTATAAGTAACTTCTGTTTCCTCTTGAACTCCATCAGTCTCATACTGAAAATTTGCTAATAACAATTGTTTTGTGATTACATTCCTTTTCCATTACTTATGGTAACATGTTCTTTTGAAATGACTTCATTTGTACATTTGCTACTATATATTTTGAAATAGCAGTGAATGGGTGGGAGAACCTGTCACCTGTACCATAAAACGTATTTACATTTCATAAAACTTAAGTGGAAAATAACCCGAGGAACTGTGCCACAAAACTGATGCAATTGGAAAGCTACACATGAACATTTATTTTGAACGTATAAAATGAAACAGAGAACTCTAAAACCTTGAGGTTTAAAATCTTAAGGGAGCTGATCTTGACTTTTTAAAGCACAAATTACAGCATTTGATATAGGTTAAACTCGTGGAACAAGAGAACATTTTCTAACCAATTATAGCCAAATCCCAACTGTAATTAACCTACAATTTGGATAATATTTTACAACAGAGTCAGCACATAGCACTTTCTAAAAAATTAGATGAATGTAAAATTTCAGAGCTTTATTGGTGGGCGGATAAATTTCCCCCATCTTTATTTATAAATTATAACTTCCATTTAGAAGCCAAAGCATACAAGACTGTAAACACTCAGTTTAACAAACATTATTAGAAAAAAATAGAATATATTTTGTTCAGTCCCTATACTCAGGTATTTATAAAACAAGAGCCAAAATATTTAAAATAATCTTCCAAATCAATGTAGTCACCATTATAAGATGTTCATAATATATATTGTAATATTTCATACCATTATTATTAGCCTAATTCCAAATCTCATGTATATATTTTCTGTGCTTTCCAATTACCATAGCATGCATTTGGCTTCAAATATATTCAATACACTCCAAAAGAAAGGTAAATGGTGATTGAATACAGAAGTAACCATTTTCTATTTTGGTTTTCTTCTTTCTTTTAAATTTGAACATTTTTTTTTGACCTAAGTACCTTTTCAAGAATGTAGTAACAAATGTACTTGAAATAAAAGATAACAATACAATCCTGTTTTTACAGCAAAAATACAAAGCAGTGCTGTGAAAATCATACCAAGCACCTACCTTTGCTACAAAATAGTCATTTATGATTGCCTTTCCTATTCTTTTACTTTTGGGGGAAAATTCCTGAGATTCAGCTGGCTAAAGCTATAATATTCTGAAGAGAGCCAAATTTAGGCAATCCCTCATGATTTTTAGCACAAACTTAGAAGTATAAAACAACTAAAAGGTTCTAGAGAGCAACAAGTATGAATATATTGCAGTGCCTAAGAAAAAGGCAAAAATTGTCATTGTTGCTACTGATATTTGATGCACTTCTTAACAATAGCACCTTTCACCCATATTAAAATCTTTCATGAACAAAATCTATTTTAAAGGATAGCGTAGCTCTGCTAAAAGTCTCTGTCACCCTACCTCTTTATCCTTTCTGCCAGCTCTTTGCAGATGTCCTGCCACCGCAGACTCAAGCTTCCTAGTTTTTCTTGTAGAATATTGATATCTGTTTTTGAAGACTGTTGAATTATTTCTTCCCCAGTCACATTCAGTGTTCGGACAACAGCTTGACGCTGCCCAATGCCATCCTGGAGTTCCTGTAAGCCATCAGAAGACAAAACAAAACTGAAACCCGTCTCCTTTAATCTGAGGGAAGGTTTAAAGAACATGCTCTTATGTGCAGTTACACTGAAAAAGACAGAAATAGAAAAGCTCATAGTGAAATTTGCTCAATGAACCTGACATGTACACATCCAATGGACACAAGACAGAAAGACACCTTTTATGTTAGTAAAAAAACACCCTCTCCCTTCAGATCAGTGAGTGGGGGTTGTTTTGTAAGCTTGTCAGCTAGAGGATGTTATCATGTCCTACAAATCAATTAGTTGGAAACCTCAAGAGCAAATTCGATTTCTTGTCCCCACAAGGATGTTCTATGTTTAATAGTCTATGAAGTGTTGTAAAATTTAAACATGAACCAAGTATTTGGATATATTAGTTGGTTGGCAATACAAAGGTGAAAAAGAACACTCATACTTTAGCTATAGTATTTTTTAAAACCTCCTAGAGCTTTTAAAATAAAAGTAATTATGATATTACAGACATTTATTTCAAATTCTGTTTGCAGCAATCTATTTCGCATTATAAAGCCACATAAAACTGAAAATTAATTGCATTCAGGGCAACCCATCAAGAAACCTCTAATGTACAGTAATAAATCTGAAAATAATCTATAGCTACCAGAACAGTTTTATGAGTCGTCAGTGGTGACAAGCTTACATATCTTCTACAATTTATCGTAAATGAAAATTTAAGAGTAAAGTATCAGAAGTCTGTTCCATTAAAAAAAAGAAAGAAATGATTACAACCAACTATGCACAGAATGAGAATGACTTTTACATTAAAAATACAAATGACATTCCTTCTATGTAAACCTATTTTAAAAGATAATATAGAATTTTTAAGGAAAATAACACATTGCCAAATCAATAAAGTAAAATTTGATTTTAAAAGTTAGCTCTATTTAACTTAATTCTCCATCTGTACCAAATTATTTTATTATTATAACTCTTAAAATTTTATCTATTTTTATTTTATATGCAGGTTTTCTGCATGCATGAATTTACATACACAAACCAAATGAATGTGCCTACACATGGTGGAAGAGTATATCAGAATACCCAAGATACATTTTGCAAAACACAGGAAAACCAAGAAGGATGACCATCCTGTAGATACTTCATTCCTAATGAGAATAATGAACAACATACCCATGAAAGGATATAGGTACAGAGACAAAATGTAGAGCTAAGATGAAAGGATGGACTATCCAGAGATTACCCCATCTGGGAATCCATCCCACCATCAGCCACCAAACCCAGATACTAATGCACATGCCAGCAAGATTCTGCTGAAGGGACCCTAATATAGCGGCCACTTGTGAGGCTATGCCAGTGCCTGGCAAACACAGAAGTGGATGCTCACAGTCAGCTATTGGATGGAACACAGGGTCCCCAATGGAGGAGCTAGAGAAAGTACCCAAGGAGTTGAAGGGGGCTGCAACCCTGTAGGTGCAACAACAATATGAACTAACCATTACCCCTGAGCTCGATTCTCTAGCTGCATATGTAGCAGAAGATGGTCTGCTTGTGGACGTTGTACATCGTGGTGCGCACTAGGCTCCGCACCACGATGTACAACGTCCACAAGCAGGAGTGGGTAGGTAGGGGAGCAGGGGCAGGGGTGGGGTATAGCGAAATTTCGGGATAGCATTTGAAATGTAAATAAAGAAAATAATTTAAAAAAAAAAGAGTAAATATCCTTAAAGAATATTCAAAGCTGCAGGGGAAAAAGGCCAATGTTACATACAAAGGTTGACCTATCAGAATTACACCAGACTTCTCAACAGAGACTAAGAAAGCCTGAAGATTCTGGTCAGAGGTCATGCAGATTCTAAGAGAACACAACGGCCAGCCTAGGCTACTATATCCAGCAAATCTCTCATTCAACATAGATGAAGAAACTAAAATATTCCAGGACAAAATCAAATTCAAACAGTATCTATCTACCAACCCAGCCCTACAGATTATCTTGGAAGGAAAACTCCAACACAAGGAAGATACCTGCATCAAAGAAAAGACAAGATATTAAGCATCTCACAGCAATGTGAAAAGCAGAGCCACAACACACAAAGCCACCTACAAAAACAAACATATCAGGAACCAACAGTCATCTCTCTTTAACATCTATCAATATTAATGGACTCAACTAACCTATAAAGATACATAAGCTAACAGACTGGATTTGCAAATAAGATCCAACATTTTGCTGCATACAAGAAACACACCTCAATAAAAAAAATACAGGCACTATCTCAGAGTAAAAGGATGGAAAAAGGTCTTCCAAGCAAATGGTCCCAGGAAACAAGCAGGAGTTGCCATCCTAATATCCAATAAAATAGATTTTCAAGCAAAATGTATCAAGTATGATGAAGAAAGACACTTCAAAGTCATCAAGGGGAAAACTGACCAAGAGCAAGTCTCAACTCTGAACATCTATGCCCCAAATGCAAGAGCATCCAAATTCATAAAGAAACTTTACTAAAACTCAAAACACACATTGAACCCTACACAATAATAGTGGGAGGTTTCAACACCTCACTCTCACCAATGGACAGATCCTGGAAACAGAAACTAAACAGAGACACAGTGAAACTAAGAGAGGTTTTGAACCAAATGGATTTAATAGATACAGAACATTTCACCCAAAAACAAAAGAATACACCTTCTTCTCAGCACCTCATGGTACCTTCTCCAAAATCAAATATACAATTTGTCACAAAACAACCCTCAACAGATACAAGAAGACTGAAATAGTACCATGCATCCTATCAGGTCACTGTGGCCTAAGGCTGGTCTTCAATAACTACAAAATCTACAGAAAGCTCACATACATGTGGAAATTGAATAATCCTCTACTCAATGACAACTTGATCAGGGAAGAAATAAAGAAAGAAATCAAAGACTTCCTGGAATTTAATGAAAATGTTGACACATCATACCCAAACTTATGGGACACAATGAAAGCAGTGCTAAGAGGAGATTTCATAGTACTAAGTGCCCTGGTAATGAAACTGGAGAGATTTTACAATAAGAACTTAACAGCACACCTGAGAGCTCCAGAACATAAAGAAGCAAAGTCACCCAAGAGGAGTAGAAGTCAGGAAATAGACAAACTCAAGGCTGAAAACAACCAAATAGAAACAAAGAAAACAATACAAAGAATGAGCAAAACCAAAAGCTAGTTCTTTGAGAGAATCAACAATATAGATAAACCACTAGCTAACCTAACCAAAGGGCCAAGAGGCAGTATCCAAATTAATAAAATCAGAAAAGAAAAGGGAGACATAACAACACAAATGGAGTAAATTCAAAAAAATCATCAGATCCTACTGTAAGTCTATACTCAACAAAACTGGAAAATCTAGCTGAATTGGATAGTTTTCTAGACAGATGCCACATACCAAAGTTAAATCAAGAGCAGGTAAACTATCTAAACAGGCTCATATGACACAAGGAAATAGAAGTCATTAAAAACCTCCACCCACCCACCCCCCAAAAAAAGTCCAGGGCCAGATGTATTTAGTGCAGAATTCTACCAGACCTTCAAAGAAGAGCGGATACCAATTTTCCTCAAAATATTCCATAAAATAGAAACAGAAGGACTACTAATTAACTCATTCTATGAAGCCACAATTACTCTGATACCTAAACCACACAAGGGCCCAACCAAAAAAGACAACTTCAAACCAATATTGCTTATTAATATCAATGCAAAAATGCTCAAAAACATCTTGCAAACCGAATCCAAAAACACATTAAAACCATCATTCATGACAATCAAGTAGGCCTCATCCAAGAGATACAAGGTTGATTTAATTTATGAAAATCCATTAACATAATCCACTTTATAAACAAACTCAAAGAAAATTATCACATGATCATCTGCTTAGATGCAGAAAAGGTATTTGACAAAATACTATACCCCTTCATGTTAAAAGGTTTGGAGAGATCAGGAATTCAAGGCCCATACTTAAACATAATGAAAGCAATTTACTGCAAACAAACAGCCAATATCAAATTAAATGGAGACATACTTGAAGCAATCCCACTTAACATGGGGACAAGACAAGGATGCCCATTTTCCCCATGTCTATTTAATATAGTACTCGAAGTGTTAGCTAGAACAATAAGAAAAAGAGATCAAGGGGATACAAATTGGTAAAGAAGAATAAATGCATCACTATTTGCAGATGATATGATACATAAGTGACTCCAAAATTTCTACCAGAGAACTTCTCCAGCTCATAAACAACTTCAACAAAGTGGCCAGATATAAAATTAACTGAAATAAATAGTAGCCTTCCTTTATAGAAAGGATAAACAGTCTTAGAAATAAATTAGGGAAACAACTCCCTTCACAATAGCCACAAATAATATAAAATATCATGGGGTAACTCTAACCAAACAAGTGAAAGACCTGTATGACAGTAACTTCAATTCTCTGAAGGAAGAAATCAAGGAAGATCTCGGAAAATGGAAAGATTCCCCCATGCTCATGGGTTGGAATAATTAACATAGTAAAAATGGTCATTCTACCAAAGGAAATCTATATAGTCAATGCAATACTCATCAAAATCCCAACACAATTCTTCAAAGACATGGAAAAGCAATTCTCAAATTCATCTGGAAAAGTAAAAACCCAAAATAGCGAAAACAATTCTTAACAATAAAAGAATGGCTGGAGAAGATGGTCTAGTTAGCCATCATTGGGAATAGAGGCCCCTTGGTCTTGCAAACTTTATATGCCCCAGTACAGGGGTACACCATGGCCAAGAAGGGGGAGTGGGTGGGTAGGGGAGCAGGGGGGGAGGGTATAGGGGACTTTGGGGATAACATTTAAAATGTAAATGAAGAAAATACCTAATAAAAATTGGAAAAAAAAGAAAAAAAAAGAATGGCTGGGGGAATCACCATCCCTGACAAAAAAAAACAAAACAAAAAACGGCATGGTATTGGTACAGACACATTGATCAATGGAATAGAATTGAAGACACAAAAATAAAACTACACACTCAAGTCACTTGATCTTTGACAAAGATGCCAAAATTATACAATGGAAAAAAAGCATCTTCAATAAATGGTGCTGGTCTAACTGGCTGTCTGTTTATACAAAAATGAAAATAGAGCCATATTTGTCGCCTTGTACTAAGCTCAAGTCCAAGTGGATCAAGGACCTCATCATATAACCAGATACACAGGAATTTAATAGAAGAGAAAGTGGGAAAGTTCCTTGAACTTGTTGGCACCGGGGAAATTTCTTAAACAGAACTCCAATGGCTCATGGTCTAAGATCAAGAATTAATAAATGGGACCTCATGAAAATGTAAAGCTTCTGTAAAGCAAAGGACATAGTCAATAAGACAAATTGACATCCAACAGATTGGGAAAAACTCTTTACTAAGCCCACATTTGAGAGAGGGTTAATATAAAAAATAAATAAAGAACTCAAGAAGTTGATCACCAAAAAAAACCAAACAATCCAATCAAAAATTAGTGTATAGAACTAAACCAAGAATTCACAACTGAGAAATCTCTAATGGCTGAGAAGCACCTAACAAAATGTTCAAAGTCCTTAGTGATCAGAGAAATGCAAATTAAACGACTCTGAGATTCCACCTTACACCAATCAGAAAGGCTAAGATGAAAACCTCAGATGACAACAGATGTTGGAGAGGATGTGAAGAAAGAGGAAAACTCTTCCAATGCTAGCCAGATTACAAACTAGCACAACAAACCACTCTGGAAATCAATCTAGAGGTTCCTCAGAAAATTGGAAATAGATCTACCTGAAGACCCAGCTATACCATTCTTCGGAATATACCCAAAAGATGCCCCACCATGCCAAAGGGGCATGTGTTCCAATATGTTTATAGAGGCCTTATTTGTGATAGCTAGAAGCTGGAAACAACGTAGATGTCCCAGGACAGAAGAATGAATACAGAAAATGTAGTTCATTTACACAATGGAGTACTACTCAGGTATTAAGGATGAGGACATCCTGAGTTTTGAAGGTAAATGAATGGCACTAGAAAATATCATCCTGAGTGAGGTAACTCAGACCCAAAAGGATATGCATGGTATGTACTCACTAAGTGTATTTTTCCACCTCCCCACACACACTCCATGCAAAAACAGTACAGAATACCCAAGATACAGTCCACAGAACTCAAAAAGCTCAACAACCTTATGTGTCCAAGTGAGGATGCCTCAGTCCCACGTGGGAGAGAGAAGAAGTGTGGAGGGAGGGAAGGACCTGGGATGGAAAGTGGACAGATCGGCAGGGGGGACCTGATATGGTACTGGGTGAGGGAAAAGGACTGAAGCCCTGAGGGCCCGCAGAAAGAATGGAAACAGGCAACCTCAGGAAATAGGAGGTTGGGAGAAAGCCTCCAAAATGCACCAGAGATCTGGGAGGTAAGAGACTCAGCTATCAAAGGCGGGACCTTAGATGAAATGCCCCACAGTAGGGAGAGGGAACATACAGACCCCATCTCCAGCAAGAAGACAGGGTACCAAGTGAGGGATGGCCTGATGAAAAGACGGTCCAGCAACAGGCCCAATGTGGAATCCAGATCAAAGGGAGGTCCCAAGGCCTGATACTATTACTGAGGCTATGGAGCACTCACAAAAAGGGACCTATCATGACTACCCTCTGAAAGACCCAACAAGCAGCTGAAAGAGTCAGATGCAGATATTTGCACCCAACCAATGGACAGAAGCAGGTGACCTCTGTTATTGAATTAGGGAAGGCTGAAAGAATTGAGAAGGTCGGTCCTATAGGAGGACCCTTAGTCTCAATAAATCTGGACCCCTGAGATCTTTCAAATAGTGGACCACCAAACAGACAGAATATACCAGCTGATATGAGACCCCCGACACACATACAGTAGAGGACTTCCAGGTCTGTGTTCATTCACAGATGATGCACCTAACCCTCAAGAGACTGGAGGCCCCAGGAAGTTTAGAGGTCAGGTGGGTGAGAGGTAGGGGCATCCACGTGGAGAGAAGGGGTGGGGAGGAGATGTAGGATGTGGAGGAGTCAGAGGGTGGATGGGGGGATGGATTATGGATTGTAAAAGATAAATAATTTTAAAAAGAAAACAATAATAATAAATAAAAATAAAATTTTCCTTAACTACATAGCAATTTCAAGGCACCCTGAGCCACATGAGACTTTGACTACAAATAAATATAAATGAAAGGAAGAAAGAGAAAGGGTGAGAAAGAGGGTAAGTAAGTGAGAGAAAGATAGACAGAGACAGAGAATATCTTTCTACTCTGCAAAAAATCACTTTTTAAAATAAAATCTGAATAAATATTTCTTAACAACTGTAAAATCCATTCTGTGTTCAGTTTTGAGCTCTGTGTCCTAACTCCTCACAGTTTATGGGTCCCAAATCACCTCTGCTATATCATTCTTTTTAATTAATTAATTAATTTTATTCATTTTACTTCCTGCTTCCTGACCTCTTCTAGGTCACCCACTCTCCTTTTCCTCTGAGCAGGTTAATTCCACAAGTACAAAGCCTTTTGTGCTACTGACCTATTTTGAAGCAAGGAAGGACTAATGTTGATTCAGGCAACAGAGCTCATCTTAGTTATCTAGGAAGTAACTTACTGATGTTAAACTGGAGATTTGTCACTGGGCTAGGCAAGAAAATCAAGAAAGTACTGTGTAATGTTAAATAAAATCATCAAGGTTTGTAAGCAACTAGAATCATGCATGAATGTGTTAGACTTCTGAAGGGGGAGTGTTTACCTAAAGAGTAAGTATAGAGGCAGTTAGAAGGGGATTTTTAGAGGTCATGTTCAACACTACTATTAACTCACAGTTTTAAAAATGTCTAGGGTGCACAGTAAACACACAAGAACCCTCTGGATTCAGTAAACTATGAGAATCATTGTGGGGTGACACGAAAGGAGTTGAATGAAGAGACAGAAATATATTGTATAATAGATAATACATATATTACCCAAATAACAATTATTTATGAGGGAATTATCAAAATAGACTTTAAAATAATAAAAAAGGATCTCCTAGAGATCTTGGTAAACTGCAGATTCTGACTCACTGTGTCTGTAGAGGGGCAGCATTCTGTCTTTCTCACTACCTCCAAGAAGCAGGTAATAGTGCTTATGCAGAGACATTGCTTGACATAGTAAGGTTGTAGACAAAATGTCATGACTCTTCTGTATTAAGGGATTTTTATTGCTGGCTACAATTACAAAGCCATGTCAGAATTCTTATGTACTCTTGGTCTCAGCTCTTTACCTCCTATGGTGACTTTTATAGTTTAATTTTAGAACCAACAAGGACTTTATTATTTCCACATTGCAGGTAAGAGATAGAATTGTATAGCTAAAAATTAACTGGTTACTTAAATTTGTTAGTTATAAATCTCATTTATAAGTAATCCTAAATTAAAGGCTTTCTTTATTTTTTTTTAACTTTTAAAAGTAAGATCTCATTAAGTGTACTGAATTTATATGAGATGATTTTGTAGCCAGGAGAAATATTTACAGTATATGTTCTACTTAAGAAGATTTTTCAGTGATAAAGCATAAGAGAGAAAAATAATGGATCAAACAGGAAATAAAAATTGCATATGCTGTTTCATGCTTACCTTATGAAGCAGAAAAAGATAGCACTTGATTTTCAAAATTAAATGTAAAGTCTCAATCAACTTCATTCACACAGTAAAACGCATTAATTTTAATTCTATAGTGTATAAATATTTTAAGTACTGAATTATTCATTACCCATGAAACTTCTAAGCTTTGATATCATATTAATATACTGTTGTCATAGGCATTCTTATATACTTTTCTAGCAATTAAAATCTAGTTCTAGTACTGGACAAAATGAAAATCATAAGTAAATCTACTGGATAATTCAGTATAGTCAGAAAAGCTTTTGTGGTTTGATTCCAAGATTTGAGCATTCATTCTTAATTAGGAGTACATATCTGGTTCCCCTAGGGAACTCTTTCAAAACACAAAAGCCTGGATTTCCATGCCAATCCTCCAGGATCAGAATCTCAGGGACTGGGAATAGAGTTGAATGAAGGTATTTAAAACTGATATGCTATGAAACAAAGGTGGGGGCAACTAATAATAGATGCAGGGAAGAGCAAGAGCTATGTCTGTCTGATAACTGTATCACTCTTAGCTCTCTTATCAATTAGAAGGGAATGGACATTATATAAAATTATATAAAAATACACTATTACATGTCTAAGTCTTTTATGGTTGCTTAAATTGAGGAGAGGAAAAAAAGAAATACAAGAAGAGTAAGGTGCCAATTGATTTTTTTTGGATTTTCTTATTAGATATTTTATTTATTTACATTTCAAATGTTATCCCCTTTCCTGATTTCTGACAACCCCTTATCCCCTCCCCCCTCCCCCCTGCTCCCCAACACACCCACTCCTGCTTCCTGGCCCTGGCATTCCCCTATACTGGGGCATAGAACCTTCACAGGAATAAGGGCCTCTCCTCCCATTGATGACTGACTAGGCCATCCTCTGCTATATATAACGTGCCAAATATTTAGAGGTAGAAAAATATGAGACAAAGAAACCTCTACCTTTTATGAAACATAATAAATAAATTTTACTATAGTCTACATACAAATTCTCCAGAGTTGTATGAAAATACAATGAATGGAAAATAAAGTGTGACAAAGGCAGAAAAACAATGAACCCCCCCCCCACTGCCAATTCAACCCCACAGTTATGAGAAAATGCACAATGAAATTTAGCATGAGTTATGTATGAAATAAAATAAATTGTGAAACTTTAAACTGAGGAATGAAAATCGGAAACAGGAGAAATAAATTATCATTTGGGTCACAAAGATAAAGGTTGATGGAACAAATCAAGATAAACAAACATTCAGTGTGGGAACATGTAATCCTGCATCTAATTCTTGGGTTTCAATTCTTGCAATCTTGACTATTTTGCGGTAGATGAGTTATCAACTCAGTCTACTAATTGATGAAATGTAAGTATGTAAGACAATGAACTAATAAATAGTTGTCAAACAGGCAGGTGAATTCTGGGGTGATATTACACAAACTCTTGCTGCTTTGTCTTTCTTCTGTGCTAGTTAAAATCATTTCCACAATGAGATTTGTACTGAAGCAATGCAAGGTACAGAGTAGGTCCAGGGACAGCAAACAACAGCTCAGCTTGTTCCTGGACTACGTTTTCCCATTCTGGTAACATACATTCATGAGAAGCTACACAGCATTGTGAGGAAGACTGAAAAATGGCTAAAGTTTCATTCACTTTTGAGGAAAGGCCAAGTGGAAAGTAAGTAATGAGAAGTATTGGAGGTGAGACTCAAGACCAGGGAGGCTCAGAATGAGAAAAGTAAGAATTGGGATTGCTTATTAATTTCAAGATCATATCCTCCCTATATGCCTCTGCAATCTGCTCTCTCACCTGTTCTCTCCCCAAGTGTTGAGCTCCATGTCCCAGGGAAAAGGAATGATTTTCATTCTACCCTTTTTGTTGGACTGATTTTATATCTTGACAATAGTATGTCTCCAGACTTTAAGCGTGCCATAGATTCAACTTTATCTCCTTGTACAAAGCCCAAATCTAAGTGGATCAAAGACCTCCACATAAAACCAGAGACACTGAAATTGATAGAGGAGAAAGTGGGGAAAAGCCTCAAAGATATGGGCACAGGGAATAAATTACTAAACAGAACAGCAATGGATTGTGCTATAAA
>NC_034613.1:72012795-72017571 GCF_900095145.1 Mus pahari | reverse complement strand
GTGACAGCAGATGCTGGCAAGGATGTGGAGAAAAAGGAACACTCCTCCATTGCTGGTGGGATTGCAAGATTGTACAACCACTCTGGAAATCAGTCTGGCGGTTCCTCAGAAAATTGGACATAGTACTACCGGAAAGTCCAGCAATACCTCTTCTGGGCATATACCCAGAAGATGTTCCAACTGGTAATAAGGACACATGCTCCACTATGTTCATAGCAGCCTATTTACAATAGCGATAAGATGGAAAGAACCCAGATGTCCCTCAATAGAGGAATGGATACAGAAAATGTGCTACATTTACACAATGGAGTACTACTCAGCCATTAAAAACAATGAATTTATGAAATTCTTGGGCAAATGGATGTATTAGGAGGATAACATCCTTAGTGAGGTAGCCCAATCACAAAAGAAGTCACTAGATATGCACTCACTGATAAGTGGATATTAGTCCAGAACCTTAGAATACCCAAGATACAATTTGCAAAACACAAGAAAACCAAGAAGGAAGACCATCGTGTGGATACTTCATTACTCCTTAGGATAGGGTACAAAATATCCATGAAAGGAGTTACAGAGACAAAGTTTGGAGCTAAGATGAAAGGATGGACTATTCAGAGACTACACTATCCAGGGAACCATCCCATCATCAGCCACCAAACGCAGACACTATTGCACATGCAAGCAAGATTTTGCTGAAGGGACCCTGATATAGCGGTCTCTTGTGAGGCTATGCCAGTGCCTGGCAAACACAGAAGTGGATGCTCACAGTTAGCTATTGGATGGAACACAGGTTCCCCAATGGAAGAGCTAGAGAAAGTACCCAAGGAGCTGAAGTGGGCTGCAACCCTATAGGTGGAACAACAATATGAACTAACCAGTACCCCCAGAGCTTGTGTCTCTAGCTGCATATGTAGCAGAAGATGGCCTATTCAGCCATCATTGGAAGAGAGGACCCTTGGTCTTGCAAACTATATATGTCCCAGTACAGGGGAATGCCAAGGCCAAGAAGTGGGAGTCAGTGGGTAGGGGAACAGGGTCAGGGTGAGGGTATAGGGAACTTTCGGGATAGCACTTTGAAATGTAAATAAAGAAAATATCTAATTTTTTTTAAAAAAGAGATTTGCTAGTAATTTGCAAATTAAATCAAACTAAAGAGAGCCAGTCTTTGAAATGAACATCAGATTTTTTAAATACTCCCTTTAGCCTCTCCCTTCATCTGGTCCCATTTTATTTCTATTTCATTAAAAATGTATGATGTTTCATTAATAAAAACAGTGAAAGCACATATATACTTTTAATGACTTTTTTCCCACAAGAACTAGGGCTAGGAGGTAGACTGTTAGAGCACCTCTTGTAGCCTCTCTTTTTCCTTGAGATACAAAGGAAATATGTTCACAGGTGCTGTTTGATATTTGTTCTTCATAATGATTGTCATGAAAAAGAGAAACTCATTTTTTTAAAAAAGAACTAGATGGCTTCTTTCCCAAAGCAAATATTTTGCTAGTGAACTATATATTATTTACAGTAGCAATTTATTATGATGAGACATTTACTAATAGCAAATGGTAATAAAATTTTATTTGCATGTGCTAATCTCATTGATAATAGTGATATAAATTATCATTATTATTACTATCTGTTAACATATGTATGTGTGTATATATGCTTTTCCTCTTATTTTTATTAGATATTGTCTTTATTTACATTTCAAATGCTATCCTGAAAGTTCCTTTTACCCTCCCCCCTCCCTGCTGCCCTACCCACCCACTCCCACTTCTTGGCCCTGGCATTCCTCTGTATTGGGGCATATAAAGTTTGCAAGACCAAGAGGCCTCTCTTCCCAATGATGGCCTACTAGGCCATCCTCTGCTACATATGCAGCTAGAGACACGAGCTCTGAGGGTACTCGTTAGACAAAGTTTGGAGCTGAGAGGAAAGGATGGACCATCCAGAGACTTCCCCAGCCAGGGATCCATCCCATAATCATCCATCAAATGCAGACACTATTGCATATGCCAGCAAGACTTTGCTGAAAGGACCCTGATATAGCGGTCTCTTGTGAGGCTATGCCAGTGCCTGGCAAATACAGAAGTGGATGCTCACAGTCATCTATTGGATGGAACACAGGGCCCCCAATGGAGGAACTAGAAAAAGTACCCAAGGAGCTGAACGGGTCTGCAACCCTATAGCTGGAGCAACAACATGAACTAACCAGTACCCCCAGAGCGACTCTTAATTTTTAAACACAAGTTCAATGTAAAATATTTAACGAAAGGGATCACACATCCATCCACACACAACCCCCACATATCTCTCATATCTTCTCTCTCTCACATCTTCTCTCTCTCTCTCTCTCTCTCTCTCTCTCTCTCTCTCTCTCTCTCACACACACACACACACACACACACAAATTCTTGCTTTTAACATAATAAAATAGGGAGGTTAATATTAAATCTGGAATCATATATGTTTTAACTTACAGTTGTTTGTTTAATTGTTTAAATGTTTTTTTGCAGAGTATTTTAGTTTTCTACCAATCTCCAAAGTCACTTGAACTGCTTTAAATACTGTTGTTGTAAAGTATACAACTTTCTAAAGTAAATATACTTTTGTTTGTTAAAACAAATGCTAGCCCTTTCTAGGTTCGCAGATGTATTTATTTATTTATTTATTTATTTACTTTTGTTCTTCTCTGGTTCTAAAATAGTTTAGAGCTGTTTCGGTTTGGTCTTTGTTCTTTGGTTTTCCTACATTTGGTTTGATTTTGTAAGGAAGCAAATTGGCCTTTCTCTGCTAAAAAGCACTTCTTTTCTGACAGACAGGCTTGCTCCTTTACTAAGTGGTCTTGGTTATAGATCACACTACTTGGACATACTATTTCAGTACAGGTTAAATATTTTATCTTGGGACATGTTCTATGTAACCAAAAACATAGTCGCTTTCATTACAGAATATTAGAAAGGAGAAATAAGTAATTTAAAACTCATTTCTTTCTAGAGCTATTATAATTTGTAGTTACACAAGCATTTATTTAAAAAATAACATTTGGGGAGTAGATAAGAATGCAGTATGTATGCATGTGTCTGAAGAAATGACAATCATTTAAAATAAAGGCAATGATTTATATGACCCAGCACAGGGGAATGCCAAGGCCAAGAAGTGGGAGAGGGTGGATAGGGGAGCAGGGACTGGGGGAGGGTATAGGGAACTTTCGGGATAGCATTTGAAATGTAAATAAAGAAAATATCTAATAAAAAAATAAAGGCAATGAGAAAATAGGATGGAATACGGACTAGAAGTGTTTGATTAAAATGCATAGTTCACTGGTACTGTTTATTTCATAGGAGCTTTCAAATAAAATTATTTAATTGTGGTGTGTGTGCGTGCACACACAAACACACACACACACACACACACACACACGAGCATGGGTGAGCTCAGGCACACATGCAAAAGAGCATGTGTGGAGGTCAGAGGACAATTTTCAGGACTTGGTTATCTCCTTTCCCAAAGTGGATTTTGAGTATAGAACTCAGGTAGTCAGGTTCTCCCCAGAAAGCACTGTTAACCTAATGAGCTATCTCATTGACTGGTCTTAGTTTATTGATTATGAAAGCCAGTGTTTTATATTGGTATTTCCAAGCACTTCCCATGTGTCAGACACCATACTAGATGTTGGTCATCCTTGCATTCAGGGAGAAGAATAGACTGGAGAAATTCTGGATCAAAGTGGAAAACTGAAATAGATATCATCTTGGAAATTAAGTGAATGCAATAGTTTAGGCAGGAAAGCCTGTGGTTAGAATGGAAATAAGTGGATGGAGATAAAAGTTATTTGCAATGGAAGAAGACAAGATTAGTTTGTATCAAGGAAAGAAATGGAGAACCAATATATTAGATGGGCATAGTAACCTAGAACTCACAGAAATCATATACATATGGGCAATATCAAACACATTCATCTCGTTTAATTCATATATCTATGGTTTTATACATACATGTAATATTAGCTAGTAAAATAAGAGAAGACATAAATCTGAAAGAGATGAGGGAGCATGAGGTGAGTTAGAAAGAGGAAAATGAAAGAAGGAAAAGATGTAATTATGGTTTCATTTAAAATTAAAAATACATACTTTTAAAAGTAGAAATCTTTATCTAAATTTATTTTGGGAATGCTTGATTATTTTCATGGGAAGTGTTGCATAGTAAAGTTACAGGAAAAATTTTGCAATTATGCCCCCTTGCTGATTGGTAATTTATGGAACAGACATTTATTAACATCAAACTGGGCATAATGTATAAAGTTGAGAGGCAGTATGATAATAATTCATGATTTTTTTTGTAAGAGGAGACATTTGGAGCCAATTACTAGTCCTAGCTAGCTCTAGACGAGATATTTTTCAGGCCTTAGCTGCATAATTCCCAGCAAGCATAACCACATCAAGCCCTATTCCATTCAAATGTACAAATATTTTCATAATGTTGATCATCTTTTCCTACCACAAATTACACTCAGAAAACTAGTAATAATCATTGCTCAAAATAATTTTCAGGTAACAAGCTTGGGTGAACCTCATTGGAAGAGGAATTGGCTACCGTGTGAAAATTTCTGAATTTGATTACTAGTATGAAACAGTAACAATGGAGATGGATGGACAAAGGGGAGAGGGCAAAGTGGAATGGAAGAAGAGAAGAGAAGGAAAGTAGAGAATGGGGAGGAAGGGGAGGGAGCGGAGGGAAAGGGAGGGAGTGAAGGGGAGGGAAGGGGAGGGGAGG
>NC_034613.1:71993688-72012098 GCF_900095145.1 Mus pahari | reverse complement strand
TCTCTCTCTCTCTCTCTCTCTCTCTCTCTCTCTCTCTCTCTCTCTCTCTGTGTGTGTGTGTGTGTGTCTGCATTTGAGAAAACATTAGGATAAAAACAAAGAAGTTGAATGAACTGTTATTATAAATATCTTGAGGACATTTTTTCCCATTACTTGTCTCATGCATCGTTAAACATCTTTGCTGCATAGAAAATAAACAGACGTGATATCACCAGGCATTGTATTAGTTGCTAATTTGTAAAAGGTTCAAAATAAATTTTGGGAAATTATACTGTACACTAACATAAAAAAGAATCTTTAAAGTCAGTTGAATTTCTCCAGACCTTTATTTCTTTATACAAATTAGTTATCAAGGAAAGGAATTGTTTCCCAGGATTGTGAGGATAGAAAGAACCATAAATGAGATAGAAAAGGCTTATAAAAGCAATCTGCCTAACATCTATTCATTGATTTTAAGCTTTCAGTATAAGTTAGAGAAGCCCCAAGACAAACTACCACTATACATCTAAACACAAATTGGGCATCATAGTGATGTAGAATCTTTAATGTCCCTCTCTCCAGTTATAAAGCCATTAAACACAATCTTCTTTTATTATTCAAGTTCTAATACCTGCTGTTAGGTTTCTTAATTTCTAACTCATTATCTGTTGTATGTTTACATTCCTGTGTTTGTAGAATCTAATGAGAAAAGCCAAAAATTGCTTTATGTTAAGGATATGGCTCGGCATATCCTTAACATAAAGCATCAGGCCTAATGATCGATTCATTCTCTGTTTTTAGCATATTCTAAAATGTAAACAGTATGTGTGTTTATAAAACGCATACAAACCAAAGGAATGCATAAGACTAAAAGACTGAGCACTTAAGAAAATCATTTTCCAGAACTGCCTCAATTATCCATTTGAATCCCTAAAAATCCAGTAATAATTACAGGGTTGAAAACAAACTGGAGCATAGTGGTCTCCCCTTTCAATCTAATTTGTGTAGAGGAAAAGAAGCAATTATGAAATGGAAACATGTCCTAGGGTTTTGGCTCTAGCAATGTTTTCCTCCTAATCTACCATTCAGCATTATAAGAATCTTCCTATTTAAGTAAAGCCTCAAAAGAAGTATTTTTCAAGCCAGTATTAACTTTCCTTTCAAAAATAGTTTCTCTTATTGACTTATTTGAATGGAATGCGGATTTTCTCACTTACGAGTCTAGGAACTACCAAATCATCCATCTGACCCAGGTTCTTGCTTCTCCCCAGGCTACTATTGGTATTCCTGATCCCTTTATAGGTCTTGCATAGTTGATCCCATTTTCACACTTGTTTTACACACTCTGGTCATTTAGAAATACATCTTCCAAATTGTTTCCTCTCACATTCTTTAGCTATACAATATTGTGTGCAATCATTCTAGATTAAACTTCCAGATAGGCAAAACTACTGCCAGGCAAATCTACTATTAGATTTGCCAATTAAAAGCATTTTTATTTCCTTGCCTACTAAAACCCATACAACACAGGGAAGATTCAGAACTTTTTATCAACTCAGTAGAAAATGTTCTCAGGCATATAAAAATGAGTTTCCAATCTTATATGCATGATTTTGTACAGGTGGGCCACTTCACTGCAATAGGGAATGCTTTATTCATTCCTCAAATCTAACACATACAAACACATTTCTACTGTTATACTCTAACGTACTAGACCAGTAGCAGAAATGATCTGTTTTGTCCTTCCTGTGCCTCCCATTCCAGCCATATGTCTGGTATGTTAGGGTACTTGGAAATATTTTTTCTCAATGGATAAATGAATGACACATTTCAAATGATATCATATAAGCAAAATTTTATCTGTTAATTGTATAATATTCCATAGCAACAAAAACTAAGTTTACTTTATGGTGGCTTTCAGAACCTACTCATTTAGACTTCATGATTTCAATTTGAAATTTGTGATTATACTTGAGTTTTCTAACATGTTCATGTAGAAGGAAAGGCCATCTAAATACTGCCCCACCTGGGGATTCATCCCATATACATGCAACAAACCCAGACACTATTGTGGATGCCAAGAAGTGTATGCTGACAGGAGCCTGATATAGCTGTCTCTTGAGAGGCTCTGTGAGTGTCTGAGAAATATAGAGGCAGATGCTTGCAGCCAGTCATTAGACTGAGCACATGGTCCCAAATGGGATCCCCAATAGAGGAGTTAGAAAAATGACTGATAGGGCTGAAGGGGTTTGCAGCCTCATAGGAGGAACAGCAATATCAACCAACCAGACCCCCAAGAGCTCTCAGGGACTAAACCACAAATCAAAATGTACATATGGAGGGTCCTGTGGCTCCAGCTGCATATGTACCAGAGAATGGCCTTGTTGGACATCAATGAGAGGAGATGCCCTTGGTCCTGTGAAGGCTCCATGCACCAGTGTAGGGGAATGCCAGGGCAGGTAGGAGTAGTGGGTACGTGTGTACGGAACACACTCATAGAAGCAGGGGAGGGTGGATGGGATAGGGAGTTTTGGGGGTGGTAACCGGGAAAGGGGACATTTGAAATATAAATAAAATATTTAATAAAAAAGATTAAAAGAGACAATATCCAATAAAAATACCACAAAAAGGCTTTTTAAAACTAAATATCTTCTTATTATACTGTCTCATATATTTAATTGTGTGGAGGAAATTGCCATGTCACATTGTGCAAGTGGCAGCCAGACAACTTTTGAGTGTCAGTCAGTTCTCCCTTTCACCATATGGGTCTCAAATAGCAAGTCAGATCATCAATTCTAACAGTAGGTGCACACCATTAGCCTCTGAACCATGTGTCTGGCCCAAGTTGACATTATAATGTACACTGAAATATTTTATCCATTTCTAGAAATTTCTTAAAAAGTAGCTGAAAACAAATCTTGACAAAAGTCTTCTACATACATTTTCATTGGAAACAATATGAATATCCTTCTAAAGAAGAACAGAAAATTGTGGAATATATTTATATGAAATATTAATCAGTCATCAAACCAAGTGAGTCACTGTTCTACTTACAATGTAGATGAATCTTAAGAACCATATGATGATCAAAGTAGTAAATATTATATGTCCCATTTATATGAATTCTGGACTAGACAAAAGTAATTTTTGCTGATAGTAGTCAGATACATATATTTATATATTTATATCTATCTCTCATCTATCTATCTATCTATCTATCTATCTATCTATCTATCTATCTATCTATCTGCAGTATCTCCTTGTTAAGTATGTTAAGAAGATGATGGTTAGATTCTAAAAGAAAAAAAAAATGTAATGATCCCATGACCTTAAATTCTAAAGGAGAAAATGGATCAAGTAGCCTGTTTGTATTTTAAAATTCAAAATTGACTGTATAATAAGGATAACAGAACACACACATTCACACACACACACACACACACACACACACACACACACACACACACACGTGCGTGCACAATGAAGTCTCATGACATAACAGAGCACTTTCCATGGAATCTGCAAATGAGCTCAGACTCTAAAAGGCTATGAACGTGGGGTGAAATAAGGAGCACATAACCAAGGACAAATATTACAAAAACAATACAAAACCAGGATAACTCAGAGGAAATGCCAAGCCTGCAATGAATTGAGTTTTGTAATAATGTCAAAAACAACATTCAGAGACTCTTCCACTTAGGGCTAAAAGGGGAAAGGTTAGGGATAGACATTAGAGAAAGCAGAGACACTTAGTTTTCTTACTTTGTCTTTTCTGTCAAGGAGAATGTTCATCAGACTGGAAAAGGCATAAAGTATACAAGGAAAATGAAGCCCAAAATAGGTGAGGGATTTTACAAGAGCACCTTGCTGCTCTAAATGAGCCCAAACTTCTAGGGCCAATCAATTATATTCCAGGGAAATGAGAGTACTTCCAAAGAGATGTCTTACCCTGTTGCTAGTGGTCTTAGAGGAACAATGTTGATGATGGAGGTGGCCAAATGTCATTTCAATTTTTAAAAATAGAAAAAACTTACTGACTTTGCTATTCATTTTTTCTGCTAAATGGCACTACTGTATTACTGACCAAGGTCCAAACATTTGCTAACACGGACAATAAGAGTGGACACATATTCTTGTATTTTAGTTTAATTCTTTTTGCAGTGTGAACAATATACAATGACTTTTTCCAGCTAAAGGAACTGAATGAACACATCATTGTACCCACTATTTGAAAGTGAAGTCTTCAAACAGTGAAGAGCAATCTATTTGTTTAATGAATTTTTCATGGTAGCACTATGTTGGCTTTTGAAAGGAATCAGAATAAGAAAAATTAATATTGTAGGAGAGTTGAGAAATGCACATAGAAGCCAGATAAAAGAAAGACATGTTCAGGGAACTATGAGATGGCTCAGCATGTAGATACTTGCTGGCAAGCCTGAAAATGTGAGGTCAATCCCAGGATCTCACCATGGTAGGAGAAAAGAACTGACTCCCATAAGATAATCTTCTGATTTCCATATGTAAACAGTGTTATATGTAACCCTCACCCAGACTAAAGAAACAAAAGAAATTTTAAAAAAAATTAAAAGAGAAAGTCATGGTAAAAGGCATGGATATCTAGAAAAACCATATAGGTGATATACATTTTGAAAATTCTTTTTGATTTCCTTCATCATTTTCAAAGGTAAGAAAAGTGCCATGGTTACTTGGAAGTTAAATTGTGACATCCTTATTCTAACAAGATATTTTATCTTTCTTTCAGAAGAATATAATAGAGAAAATAAAACTCATCTTTCTCCTATGCTGTATTTGAATTATGGTTATGTAGTATTCCCAAAGAAAATTGTCTTGTTCTATCTAGAACTTTAGGAACACCTGAAAAGTATGAATTTTTAATGGATTTGTATCAAAAAGATACTAGGATTGCAAGCTTGTACAACCACTTTGGAAATCAGTCTGGTGGTTCCTCAGAAAATTGGACATAATACTATCGGAAGATCCAGAAATACCTCTCCTGGGCATATATCCAGAAGATATTCCAACTGGTAATAAGGACACATGCTCCACTATGTTCATAGCAGCCTTATTTATAATAGCCAGAAGCTGGAAAGAACCCAGATGTCCCTCAATAGAGGAATGGATACAGAAAATGTGCTACATTTACACAATGGAGTACTACTCAGCTATTAAAAACAATGAATTTATGAAATTCCTCGGCAAATGGATGGATCTGGAGGGTATCATCCTGAGTGAGATAACCCAATCATAAAAAAACTCACATGATATGCACTCACTGATAAGTGAATATTAGCCCAGAAACTTAGAATACCCAAGATACAATTTATAAAACACAAGAAAACAAAGAAGAAAGAAGACCAACGTGTGGATACTTCATTCCTCCTTAGAATAGGGTACAAATACCCATGAAAGGAGTTACAAAGACAAAGTTTGGGGCTAAGATGAAAGGATGGACTATTCAGAGACTACCCCACCTGGGGATCCATCTCATCATCAGCCACCAAACCCAGACACTATAGCACATGCCAGCAAGATGTTGCTGAAGGGATCCTGATATAGAGGCCTCTTGTGAGGCTACGCCAGTGCCTGGCAAACATACAAGTGGATGCTCACAATNAGCTATTGGATGGAANACAGGGTCCCCAATGGAGGAGCTAGAGAAAGTACCCAAGGAGCTGAAGNGGGCTGCAACCCTGTAGGTGGAACAACAATATGAACTAACCAGTACCCCCAGAGCTTGTGTCTCTAGCTGCATATGTAGCAGAAGATGACCTAATCGGCCATCATTGGGAAGAGAGGCCCCTTGGTCTTGCAAACTATATATGCCTCAGTACAGGAGAATGCCAGGGCCAAGAAGTGGGAGTTGGTGGGTAGGGGAGCAGGGGCAGGGGGAGAGTATAGGGAACTTTGGGGATAGCATTTGAACTGTAAGTAAAGAAAATAATAATAAATAAATTTTAAAAAATGAGAAAAATCGCTTTAAGATACTATAATGAATTTCAGACTTAGCAATATACATACTTTATCATATCTCTTTTATATTAATCTCATATTAATACCAAAAAGATATTTAATACATGTAGAAATTCTAATTTTGTTAAACAAACTCATGGAAATGCAACAATTGTCTACTGAATCAAAGTTGGTTAAGAAGAAATTAAAGACATTCTAGGATTCAATGAAAATGAATATACATTATACCCAGAATTGTGGACACAATGAGAGCAGTGCTAAGAGAAAAGTTCATATCACTAAGTGCTTACATAAAAGTTGGAGAGCTATCATACAAGCAGCTTAAGGGCACAACTGAAAGCTCTAGAATAAAATGAAGTAATCACAACCAAGAGGAGTGGCAACAAAAACCCATCAACCGAGGATGGCAAGGTATGTACTGATTCTTCTTGGTTATAAATTAGATTCTGAGTACTCAAGAACCTAGACATAAACAAAACAAATAATCAATTTTAAAAATGGGGTACAGATCCAAACAAAGAATTTTCTTTTCCTTCCTTCCTTCATTACTTTATTAACTTTACATCCTGATTGCAGCTTCCTATTACTCTTCTCCTCCTTGTCCCTATCCCTCCTCTCTCCACTCCCCCTCTTTCTCCTCACAGAAGTAGAGGCCTCTCTAGATGTCTACCCACCTTAGCATATCAACTTGCAGTACATTAGGTTCATCTTCTCCTATTGAGGCTAAACAAGGCCAGTTAGGAACAGAGGAATCTCAGATGGCTGAGAAACTTAAAGAAATATTCAATACCCTTAGCCATCAGGGAAACGCAAATCAAACTACCTTTTCTCCTATTGGATTACCTAGTCCAGCCACAATATGAGGGCTTTTGTCTTGACTTATTATATCCTGTTTTTTCTTGTTTGGTTGTTGTCTCTTAGAGACCTCCCCCATTTTCTAGAAAAATGGAGGGAGAATGTATATAGGGGAGAGGGGGGATGGTTGGAGCTAAGAAGGGTAGAAGGAGGGGAAAGTGTGGTTAAAATATATTGTATGTGAGAAGAATCTATTTTCAATTTAAAAAAAGACCAGCAATGTTTACAAAAAGTTTTATCACTCAGAAAAAGAGAAGCAATGCCTATTTAAAAAGATTCACTCATAGAAACTGGGAATTCACACTGTTTGCTATTTAGTTACACTCACTATAGTATATTTACTAGGGATCTATTCAGGATCCCCCATTTCAAAGCTGGCAAAAATTTTTAAAAGCACAAATATTTTATATAAAATGATATAGATAATTCATATATCCTACAGAAATCCTACTTTATATTTTAATCACCTCTACATTACTCATAACACAGAGTGCAAACAAAGTATTATATAAAACTGAAATATTATATAAATAACTGCACAGAGAATGAGAAATCCATCTGTGTATGTCCAATAGAGTACATTTAAACAATCTTCATGCTTGTTTGACTCAGTGTTCGGAATTCTCACAGCAGGAAAGGAAATAATGTTTTCCTGCTCAAGCCAAAGGCGGAAATAATAACCTTTAATCAATCTTTGTGTGCTATTCAAGACTTGAATGATTGAGTGAGGCTGACCTCCAGAAAGAATGAGAATTTGCCTTCCTAATTCTACAGATCCAGATGCCACTCTTGTCTAGCAATAGCTTCAAAGCATATAGTGTTGTTTCTGATCATGTCTTTGCACACCTTGGTCAAAATGAACCATTATATAAATTAGGAGTTTACTGGTGATAAAATGTTGAAATTTGGAATTTCATTACCTATCACTATTTACTTGTGGCCCAATGTTCTTTATATATGTAATCAAATGCCACATACAAGTATCACTAAAGAAAATTGGGGGAATATATTTTATTTTAGGCTAAATTTTTATTTTATTTAATGCATGAAGGAAACTGATAAATCTTTGACAGACCTGAAAAGCACTGCCTGTCAGCGGCTAAAGTTGGACAAAAAAGTAGAAAAAAAGTATCCTTGTGCTTCTCATCTGTTTGATTATCGCAGACAAGCTTCAATGAATGTAGAGTAAAAAAATACTAATATGGGGGAAATAGAAAGGGTTTATGTAATATGGAACTAAAGTTTTCTCTTTTATTTTTAACTGTTTACATCTCTATTCCATAAAAAGTTTGTAAAATATGAGTTAGAAAAACAAACTAACTTGAGATCTAACTGTAGTTTTGGAGACTTTCATTAAATTTAGGGAAATATCTTAAAAGCAATACCAAGTTCATTATGTTTTCAATGATGAACCTCATTTTGATGAATACAAAAATATTTTCTGGTATCTTCACAACTTGGTGAAAGGAAGGTAAATATATTGAATGAAGTTTCTTCTAAAAAGTTATTTTTACTTTTATTTTGGTCCTAACACTTTATGGTCTTCTTGCATGAGCTCTCTGTAGTTTAAAAAATAGACTTTTACTAGTGAGTTCTTTTAAGAATCTTTTTAGAAGAACAACTTCAGCTATTGTTTTACTATACCAATGGAGTATCATAGCAATACACCTTATGAAAACGCATGTTTTTTTTTGTTTTTTGTTTTTTTTGCTTTTCAGTATATATGGAGTAGATACCATATTAAAACAAGAACTACACTAGCATTATGATTTCTTCAATATTATGGTAGTTTCTATTATGTTCTTTCCCTTAGGCATGTTGGTATTTGACAAAAGGACAAATATAACAATAAAGTTTAAAAGAATGGTATGTAAAACGAGTATAGTAAGTCAAGCTTTAGATATATGTCAAATGGCTCTGTTTTACAAATCCTGTTTGAAGTTTTAATATTGCCAGTATTTCCTGAGGTCAAATAGACAAAAGCACTATTACCTTAAATAAGAACATTTCCTGTATTACCTTAAATAAGAACATTTCCTGAAATGTTTAGAAGTTTATGAGTATATTTTAGGAATTGGTGATTTTAACATCATAATATCTATGACATGGAAAGCTGAGAAATATAGTCATATTTATAAAAGCACAGTTCTGATATCTAGGCATAGAAACTTCACATCCAATTTTGTAAACAAAGAGGAACTATTGATATTTTTTAACAGATTAATGATATCATAAAACTGACTTTATAATTGACTACAGTATGAATTTGATGGTGAACCTGAAGACAGAGAGTCCAGATAAGAGATATTACATTTTATACTATTATGACTTTTGATTAAGAAAGATTTTAGAAGCAGAAGTTTTGAGTAGTAAAATTGTGCCATATAATAAATGGGAAAAAAGAGGTTTCAATTATCCAGGCTAGAAGAAACAGGCTGTAAAACAGGAGAGTTTGAAAGAAATAAAATGATGCTTTTGTAAAAAGTCACACACAGGCGGTTGACATAAGAAGATAGCAGTGGAATGAATGACTTCTAGGGGTCTCTATCTGCAAAAACTGGAGTAGAACTGAAAATACATACTGAAATAGAGATAAATAAAATATTCAAAGCCAACACATTATAATAAATCATGGATGGTGCTACAGATGTAATGGTGAAACAATTCATATCCAAGGATTTCAAGATACAATTAGGGATAGAAGAAAACTAAATAGATACTAAGTTAAAATATGAATACTGAATATTATTAAATGCCAGAAAATACAAAGGATTTGGGAATTATAAGAGTATTGATTTTGAACATACTTTTCAAAACTACTAAATCAATGCCACTATCTTCTCATAGGAAGGAATTTAGTCAAGTATATATAACAAATTATTTAGAACACAGAGTCTCAATATTTTAAGACGACAAAGAAGAAGAGGATTAAAATGTACTGTTAGGAATGAAGACTAATGACAGGAGATCAAAATGTTCTAAGTGATTCTCTCTTACTGAAGGAAGAGAGGGGATGTAACCTGCAAATATCACAGTGAAAGATTGAGTTTTAATTGTTAGAAAAAAAATCAAATCCATAGAAATGTTAGTAAAGGCTTTAATTAGAATGTTTAGTATAGTTAAGATTTTCAACGAATAATATGACACAACCTCTCCATAAAAGCACAGTGGAAATGAAGATTTGAAGACATTGAATATTAGGAAGCAAGAAATAATAGTTGCAAAAGGAGATGCTAAATTATGGCAATTGCTTTTATGGGCAAATAATTAAAGCTGTCTAGAAATGTTGCAAATAAATTGAAAAATTCTAAATGATGGTGCTACATTTCAGAATTTGTCATCCATCATTAGCTATAATTATGCATGGTAACTTTATTTTTAATTTAATTTATAAGACATTAAAATGCATACACACAATATAAAATTGCTTTTTAAATATTCATACATAGGCTTTGCTTTGCCCTTCCTCTTTTGCTTAAATCACACTTCTCTAATTCTATCCACATCAAACTTTCCTCATTAAAATAATCTATACTGAATGATCACTCAGAAGTTAAGAGTGCTCTAAGGTGGACATGAGTTTGGTTTCCAGCACTTACAATAGGTGGCTCACAACCATCAATAATTCCAGCTCTAAGGTACATGAGACCTTCTTCTGGCCACCACAGCCACCAAAACTCACATAGATACACCTATCCATGCAATTAATAATATAATAGAATCTTAAATATAATGCTATCAATATAAGTATTTCCAAAGTTTGATTTTGTCCATGATTATAAAATTATAAATAATACAATTGCAAATATAGAAATAATGCATATATTAGACACAGGATTAAATTTTGAAATATAATTGCTAATTTATTAGGCATATTTTATACATGTGATTTTTGTATTTATAGGTATTATATGTATTAATGCCTTCTAGTCACTAGGCATTATTCAAATTTATATTTTCAATGCATTACAGCTCATTTTTACATACTCTAAAATTTAATGATTTTCCAATTGAAAAAAAAGTTAAATTTATCCTATTTGGTTTCTCAGTTCTTTCCATATTCAATAATGCTTAAATAAACATCCATGTATGTAGATATACCCTGAGGATTTTCCTTCTATAGGTAAAGCTCCAGGAAGCATATTACTATATACTGTAGTTTCCATTTCTATAATCCTCTATAATCTACTTTCACCCATATCTTGTTTAAAAGGCTACTTTTTCATATTTGTAAACAGAAAGGCTTATTTTAATATAACATTGTCATAGTTGCATAGTTTATAGAAATCTATAAACTTGCTCCATATTTAGTAACCTATTTTGAATTGTACAATGACAAACCATATTGATAACATTAAAATTATATCATTATAAATTATACATAGCATTACATTTCCTTTTCCTTTTCCCTGTCTTATACTTTAAAGGCATGGATGATAAGTAGTATTGGATTAATTTAAACAACTAAAAAGAAATTAATTTTTTCCTATGAAAAAAGACCTCATTTGCCTTAAGTTAGGGCATTTTTCTTCATGAACATCAAAGTCTATGATTCAAAAACAATCAATATCCTGGGAAAGTATAGTAGTTGAAAAGAAATCCCCTTATATTTTATTTGTAGGAAAAAAGTCAATATGACAGTATTCTTAAATTTAGTTCAAATTTCAAATGTGAAGTACAGATTTACATTTACATCCAAGCAGAAGCACAGTGGATTAAAATGATTTCAATATAATTCAGCCTTCTCTTTGTCAAAATAAAGCATTCATTGAACATAATGACACTCAAGGCCATCCTTCCGATAAATTAGTCTGTAAAAGATCCATAAAAAATGTAATATGGTGTAGGTTGGGGAATATAGATAATTAAATGTCTTGCAGAGGTAAAGGAAAGACCCTGGGAAATTTGTGAAAGATTTTAATTAAGAGGTGAAAGAATAATTCAGAAATAATAGATTATTTTAGAAAAAAATCTTATCAGTATGCTAATCACTTTAGTTCCCTTATCATGGGCGAGAATCTTAAATAGGTGCTTAGGTCAGGAGTAGTCAACCCCTTGGCATTTTCAGATGCTAGATATTCCATGATAGACAGGCTCTAAACCTTGATTACTTTCCTAATAAGAACACTGTACTTGTCAATCTCCAATCTTTTTAATATGCTAATGTCACAGGGAAACAAAATCGACTCCTGGATGGTAAGCAAACTGCACTGGGATTGGATAAAGCCAGAAACCTTCATCTGCAACACAGAGATAAGCAAGGCTGAATTCTCTGTGGTCCTTTGAGACTGTATTATATGAAATGAAGAATTTACCAGCAGAAACACACATTATTAATGACTTTTGAGTAGCCATGGTTTCTGTTTTTTTATGTGACTCTAAAAGACTTAACAAAAGATGAGAATGCAGGCTCACACACAAAAGAGAGCGAGGAAACAGAATCTGGGACTAAAATAGTAAAATGTAACCATGTCTCAAAAGTGTTTGTGATATTGGCTGAAAGGATGAACTGTGCAGGGTTTGTTTAAACAAAAGTTATGTAAATCTTTGCTCAGCTGGTTGTTCAGAAAAATAAATGGGAGCAAACAGAGAAAAATAGGGCACAGGATGGAAGAGTTTGTCAGTAATGATAACGGGCGGTGAAGCAACAGGAATTAAAATGATAGCCTAGCTTCTGTAAACAATGCAAGTTCTTCATGATTCACTACAATCCAACTCAACATCAGGTCCATTTTTAACCTGCTTAAAAAAAGAAAAAGCCTGCTATTCCACCTCGATATTCCACACAGTTAAGAAGTGTGTGTGGGTGTGGGTGTGTGGGGGGAGCTGACTGATGTTATATACTGAAAACTTCAACTGTCACCAGCACAGGCAACCTAGTCACTTTCAATCCCTGACTTTTTTCCTTTAGTCACACACTTTCTTAACTGAGAGATTTTAAAACACTAACTGGAAGACACTGGGGAGCAGAGGAAGCCCAAACTGTGAATTCCTGAGTGAATGTGAAGTGTTTGTCATGGGCATGGACAGTTAAAGGCTAATCTCCATGAGGTCTCCAAAGTCTTTCCCAGGTGAAGCTCAGAAATATGGCAAAGCCTCCCTCTGGTTCAAATGTAAACCTTGATAAAGTATGCAAAAATGTTTTTGGTAGCCTTATCCTCATATATGTTCATGGTTGAAGACTTCTCATTCACTAGAGTCCAACACTCCTGAGATTTGCTAAATCTGTCTTTCTGTTCAGCTGTGTACAATAATAACCCTGGCTCTATATGTTCAACTGTATATAATAAACAAACTGATCTTTCAGGGTATTGTAGCTTTTCAAGAGTCATTAAATTGGAGACTTTGTGTATCTGTGTATCTGTCATTTCTTCTTCATCCTTTCATCTTCTCTGCTCATGGGTCTGGATGATGGAAGACAAAGAAAGTACAGAATGTATTTCTTGCTTGCTTGGTTTTGTTTGTTTGTTTGTTTGCTTGCTTTGGTTTGGTTTGGTTTTGGTGTAGCAGTGACAAAACAGGAGTGACAAGTCTGCTGCAAACATGTTGGTGTCTTATATGGAAACATGATTCAGTTGACAAGAAGCAAAATGTCTACAAATGAGCTAAAGATAGAAACGCAAAGTAGGCAAAAATGCCTATAAATGTTGTATCTTTTTCTCTGTATGTTATTTCCTATGGAAATCCTCTAATATCAATAAAATATGCTTAACTTGCTGGGACTGATGAGAAAAAGCTCAAGGAGTTAAAACAACCCCATGAAGGATGCTTTCTTCAATATGGGCTTTACACCTGAGAAAGCATGCAGTTTTCCACCAAAAGATTCTCATTATAGGTGAAATGTAGAAATACTAGCCTTATGTTGTTCACAGACTTCTCCACAAAAATATTCCAGTGTTATTGGTACTCGGGTAGCATTGCCTTTTATGATGTTTAGGAACAGGTACCTGGCTCAGTTTCTTTAGATTGTCTGTTCATGTTTTGGGAAAGGCATGTCTTCCTGTCTATCTCCTCATTTTTTCTTCTGCCTACAAGAACTTCTTGAAACTTATCTGTCTTTAGGTTACTATTTGCATGATCAATTACCATCATCCCCCCCAAAAGTTAGGAAAATGATTTTATTTGGCTTTTACTTCCACATCATAGTCCATCACTGAAGAAGTCAGGACAAGAACACAAACACCTGGATGTAGGAGCTGAGACCATAGAAGAGTGCTGCTTCATGACATTCTATCAAGTATCTCTCCTTTACAGTGAAACTAGTCTGTGCCAAGTCAACATAAAACTAGTTGGGACATACTGTAGATTGTTTAAAACATGGAGTCAGGAAATTGATTTGTTAATTGGCTAAATGTGAACTCTTCTAGATAAGTTGAAGAATTCAAGGTGGTCCTAAGTATTTCTTGCTGTTTGCTTGAGATTCTGGAGAAAGAATGGTATTCCCGAAGCTCATAGCTGGTTTGTATGTCTGTCATTATCTTAAATTTATTTAACTAATTATTCATTTCTTGCAGAATGCCAGGCAGTAAAATGTATTCCTCTTACTGAAAAATAAGAAGGTAAATCTGCAGTGAATTCTTCCAATGTTTGAGGGTCTTCTTTGGTTTTATGCATGCTTGAAAAAGAGACAGAAAAAATACAAAAATCCCTGCTTATTTGTAAGATTGTGGCTGAATTTGACTTCTGTGTATTTTTTTATTTAAAAGCTATATAAGAGATATCTATTCCTGTTTTATTAAAAAAAATAAAATGCAAACAAAAAAGAAACGTTCTGGGTTTGGTATAGGGAACTTTTGGGATAGCATTTGAAATGTAAATAAAGAAAATAATAATAAATAAAAAAAAAGAATTGATACCATGAACTTGAAAGGCATTAAAGATACTACATTGAGTGTCATTTGAAAAGAATCTGATATGCTGAATATATGCAAGTAAGGAATTTCATGTGTTTATGAGTAACATCTATGAACATACACTGTGATGTTTAATATATGTTTACACAATAAAAACCTACATATTTAACATCTTTAAAAAAAAAGAAAAGTTCTGATTTTGTGTGTGCTTTATGCCCTATCTTTGCATTAGTCTGCCTGTGATGAAGTAGAAATGGCTTTGGATAACTTCCTGTGCTGAGATGAAAGAAGACAGGCAATTAGAAGATAGAGAAATGAATAATATCACTGCAAATGACTCTCTGTGTCAAGAAACAAATGGAAATTTCCTTACCAACAGTCACTCAGTTAACTGATGACAATTAAGAAAAGTGTGTGCTTTCTTTTGAGAACTCCATAACAGAGTTCCATGCTTGCATATTAACTAAAGGTTAAAGCAAAATTGCTACACTACAACTCTTTATTTTTATTTTGAAAGCTAATAGCTTTTTATTAGATTCTTTTCTCTTCTTTTTATTAGATATTTTCTTCATTTACATTTCAAATGCTATCCCAAAAGTCCCCTATACCCTCCCCCCACCCTGCTTCCCTACCCACTCCCTCCTCTTAATTAGGTGCTAAACACTTTTCCCAGAAGGGTCAGCATCAATAGTCAAAGGAGAAATTCTATTTACTTTTGAAATGTGATTTTGCAGCTATTTTTTTTTGTTTCCTCTAATGGCACATGAAGTGGAAACTTAAGGGTTCTTTGGAAAATCAGTTGTGTTGGATGGTGTTTTGTTGCAGCACACAGGAAAAGGAACATTTCATTAAAGTGAACACAGGTGTGAAAGACTAAGGCTGACTCGTGAAGGAACACTTAGCTGAAATAGACATTGATGAAAGGATGCTTTGCTGAAGCAAGTACATCAAAAGACAGGTGATACAGTATTCTTTGCTAACAACATGCATGTATTGGTCCACCTTGCATTGCCTAGTTGAGCTATTTTTGTCAGGATTCCAGAGAGAGAAACACACCAAGTCTGCTGCACTTTCTTGCCATTTCCGTGGACTGGGGCTGCTTGGCAAAGTGATGTCAGCTGAGGGAGAAATAAGTGCTGGGACAAGACATGACACGTGAAGGACATGTGATGTTTGAAAGGTATAAATAGAACTGAACAGACAGTGACAGAGCCTGAGCTTGTCTTGTTTATAGAGCTACTTGTGTAACAGTTCTCATTCTCATGACTTTGCTGATCTTCACTTCCCTGAGAGAGGCTCAGCTGAGTACTTCTGGTGTTCCTGTTGGTCCCTCCTGCTCACTCAATCTAGGACCTGGCTGTCTCTGCTAAGTCGTGTCACCACTGTAGCTAACCTGACTCTACTGAACTAGACTGCTTATGTATTGTTAAGTATTTATAAGTGGATTTACTATGCTACCTGCTAACCTGTGGACTGAACTGCTGATTTCCAGGCAACACAGATGGGAGTTGCTCCAAAGAACCTTTCTAAACAAGTCCATTTCCCCATATCCTTTCTTTTCCACCACCTCTGGTGGGTGATGGGCTAAAGGAAGGTTAAAGCATTTAACAACCATCATTTGCTATATATGCAGCTGGAGTCACAGGTCCCTCCATATGTACTCTTTGGTTGGTGGTTTAGTCCCTGGGAGCTATGGGGGTACTGGTTGGTTCATATTGTTGTTCCTCCAATGGGGCTGCAGTCTCCTTCAGCCCCTTTGGTCCTTTCTCTAGCTCCTCCACTGGGGTTGGTCCTGAGAAGTCTTGATGCCCCAGTGCAGGAATCCCAAGACAGGGAAGTGGGAGTGGGTGGGTTGGTGAGCAGGGGGATGGGGGATGGCAGAGGGGGTTTTCAGAGAGGAAACCAGGAAACGGGATAGCATTTGATATGTAAATAAAGAAAATATCTAATAAAACAAATATTAACAAACAAACAAAAAAGAACCATCATTTGCACCTAACACTCAAGATATTAGAGGCCCCAGGGAATTTAACGGTCTGGGGGTTGGGGGGGGGAAACATCATTGTGGAGACAAGGGGACAAGGGAAGAGGTATGGAATTTGGTTTGGGGGTGGACCAGGAGAGGAATAAAATCTGGAGTTCAAATTTTAAAACAGGTTTTAAAAAAGTAAACTTATAGCCACTAATGACACAATTTTAAACGTTACATTTGATTACTGTTTTCTCAATGCATATGCAAGTCTTTCAGAGAAATAGTAACACATATAGAAAATTATAGAAAACTTCAAATCCCTTGAAAATATTGAGAAATATGAATGATGAGGTTCTTAAAAGAATTAGATTGATGAAGTTATTATAATTGTGATAGGATACTATAAACCCAAATCAAAACTGAGCAAGAATTAGAATTTAAGACTGGTAAGTGCTACAGTAACCAGCACAAAAGGTCTTAGCCTTTGCCCATACCAAAGTTCTGAAGATGTAAAATTGTGAGCAGAACCACATCTCCTTGGTAATAACTCTAATGAGCATTAGGAAACATCCCTAGGGAAAATATTCAATGGCAATGGAAATGTAATTGGAGAGATTTATATTTAAATGACTGAATTTTGATTCACTGTGAACCAAAATGTAAGCTAACCTTCAATATTCTATCGGCAATAATAGACAATGGCTACCAGAATGGTTCCTTAAGCTTCAAGACTAGTTATTATTTACTGTAGTATCCAATAGAGTTGCAGGCATAGGTGGGATACAAAATAATAAAAGTATTGAACTTATAAGTTAGTGAGTACATGCATAAATGTGGAAATAGAAAATGAATAAATAAAAAACAGCTAGCTAGCTTGAAAACAGGATCAACAGCAAGAAACAGCTGACTTGACTTTATGAAAGCAGTACTGCTATCTATAGCAACACAAAATAAACCGGTAGTGTACTTTATGGTGCTCATCATTTCTACATCTATATGGTATATATGTCCTCCCTTAGTGTGAAGACTATTCTTCATTGTTATCTTACCTACATCTGGAATGAATTAAAACCAAAGCTGCTTCAACAGATATTTTCTTAATTAACACGTTTGAAGAAGAAAGATACACTTCTAATCCAGATCACCGAGGTGGGGGAGATCCACCTTTAATCTATACCACACCTTCTACTGGAAGCCTATATAAAAGATATGAAAAAAGGAAGCTAGCTCTTTGCCTGCTTGCTCTCACTCTCAATGATAAGTCCATTCCTTCCTTGGCATTGAAAGCTACTTCTTGCAGATTTAGGTGTACATTAAAGACCAGCTGAGATATCCAACTTTCTGGACTGAACAACTATTAGATTATTAGATCTTTTGTTGTTAGACTGGTACTTTTGCACTAGCTGGATCATAATCTTCAAGACATTATACAAAATTCCATATATCATATATGATAATATGAGTCTTCAAAGTCATTCATGTTCTTCTATTTTCCTTAGGTTGTACATTAAAATATATAGAGATTTATTTTTCAGTCCCAAGACTGGAATGAGAATGTAACTAAATGGTTATATTCTAGCTTTGGCATGCATGAAACCATTGGTTCCATCTAATCATTACAACAAAATAATTTTTCATTCCAGATAAATGTCTTTTGGTCATACGAAGATGTTCCCATTCTCATTCTCTCATTCTCTCATTCTCTCATTCTCTCATTCTCTCATTCTCTCTCTCTCTCTCTCTCTCTCTCTCTCTCTCTC